>NC_051157.2:197823923-197974627 GCF_013339745.2 Dermacentor silvarum | reverse complement strand
GTTTTTCACCAAGCCCGAAGGTGGTCAGGACCCCTTGGAGAGACAGTGGGGGAAATTAATTTATGAACTTCACAGTTTTAGCCATTTCTGAAGTATGCGATTGTTTCGGCTTTCCAATTATGTCGTTCTCCGTTCTGCTTGGCCGAGCAACGAACCAATCGAGCTATCATGTGTTCACGGACACTGAAGTTCCGGAATATGCGGATTGAAAAATTCAGTTTGCAGAAAGAAACGTCGTCATTATATAGACGACACCACGCCCTCCATCACATGAGACAAGAACATAACTGCGCGTTTGTGAGCCTTTAGACTCACTGCCTGGTGGCATAATTTGAGAGGATTTTAATGTCCCTCACACCTGCGGCGTGGTGGAATACAGTCATCCTTGAGGAAGGCTTTTGGGGAATACTTTTTAATTATCACAGTATCTGTGTTCTCAGTAATCACCGACCATTTAATGAACCATCGTAGCAGAATGCTTGGATGGTCGTCTTCTCGTCTGATGTAGTCTTGAATACAATGGTCCACTGATATCGAACCTCATGAAAGTGATCATTGGCCTAGTAATGTCCTGATAAAATAAAAACGCGACGGGGCTAAGAACAATCGGAAGAACACAAATCAAGAACGGGCACTATTTGGCAGTTCCTCGCTATTACTCCGCAGAAAAAATAAATGGCGGCAAGAATCCACTTCCTGCAGTCACTAGATTCTAACTTTTGTTATTTTAAACGCAACAAAACTAATCAACTTCCGTGCAGTGGTTGCCGAGGAAAGCGGTTTCTCCGTTCCAAATGTTTAGATTGGAGCCCCCGAGCTAAAGCGTAAGATGAATCTGTACAAAGTGACAACAGTTATTGAGCAGTGGTGTTCACTCGAAGAACAATTTTGAGCATTCAGTATGTAAAGATTCGTTCAGTTGTAAGGCTGGGTTTTCTATGTTAAGTGAAGGGGTACGTTGAAGTGAGGCTGCTTAGCCCAGTCACTGACTCGGGGCTGCTAAGTAATATGTGTCTTCTTTCTGTGGAATCTACTGCCACTAACACGTATAGTATCTACATAAATGTACTGTATTTTTCACTGTATGTAAGTTTTTTTTTTGCCTTCTTTTCTGTGCTGTGATGGTAAATGAGCTTTGGTAATGTGCCACAGCGCACTGGACGTTCGCGTGTCTATGCTTGACTTATAGATCGCTGCCATGTTATGAAACAAATTAGATGGCGCTGCAGTCACTAGCGTGTCAAAGTAGGAGCCCCGCCACGGCCGTTTTCGGGGAGGCATAGGCTAGGGCTGGCTACAGGCCAGGCCAAATCACGGCGTGCAGTGAGGGTATGTATAATATATTTTGAGCTGAGCGCAGTGAGCTTATGTATGTTAGATATGTAGACAAGGGATCAGGTGGAGAGGTAAATATATGTGCGCCTAAAGCAGCAAACACAAGGTACGATTTCCCGTGCATTGGTCGTAGGACATGTGCCGACCGGAAATCCCAGTAATATCCATTGAAAACTGACGCATGCCAGAATGCTGTGCTCCGAGACATGGCCTAAGCTAGAAATGTTCAATGCTCATTTGACGGACGGTTCGTTCGCAGCTATGAAAGCAATGTAAACTTCGAAATTTCTTCTTTCCACGGTGACAGAGACAATGGTTAGATGACAAAAAAATTGAGTGCTTAATGTTATTGGCTTCTAGAGAAATTGAAAGCAAATAAAGGACCCTTGTTATAAGTGAATCTGAAATTCAATTCTAGTTCAATGAGCCACTCACATCATCGATCTACGTTAAAGCTAACATAGGAGACACGGTATCATCCGGCCCTGGTGAAAAAGTAATATTCGAGCCCTACAGCTATACAGCTACACAGTAAGTTGTATAGGACGCCTGGCGATCTCTACAGTCAAATACATGAACATTTCTGATTTCCGCCACCAGTTTGGGAAGAAGTGTGTGCTGAACATACTGCACAGTTAACATATTACTACAACATCTCCTCCAGGCGCTCCCGTGCACGCAAAACTTTGGTATTCAGTGTTGACTCAAATGCACATTGAATCGAAAGTTTTGTACCTCGTTCAATCTTGTAACGCGCCATACACTGCAAGCGCGACATTCGATAAGTGCATTCGGTGAAATGAAGCTTCACCGATGAAAGCGATTGCCAATAACAATCCTACCCAGTTCTTTTTCTCTTTCGCGCAAAACCAGCCATATAGACATTTAATGCTTTATGCACATGGGGTGGTCACGCGGTTTTAACATCAGCTGACCAAATTTCCCGTGTCACCAATTCTTTCCACTGTCGCAGAGCTCCCTCCAGCTGCTGTTGGCCGCAGCCCTTCTGTGGTGTCTGGTAGCGCCCGGTAGCACGGGCATCATCCTAACGGGGGTGGCGCCGGGCTACGAGCCTGAGCAGCCCACCTTCATGTACACGAACTTCGGCGTCGTGTTCGGCACGCGCGAGCTGCAGAAGCAGTACCAGTTCAACTCGGCCACCGACGAGATCAACCACCATCACACCGACATCGTCGGCACGCGGGGTCGCATCCGCGAGAACGTGACTCCGTACCAAGGGGACCCCAACCGCAGGCCGACACACACCGTCGACCACAACCGGAAGAAGAAGTGAGCACCGCCCGTGAGTAGCGAGGCCCAACGCGACGCTACGGCGGACAAACTTGCTCACAGCCGACCCTCAAAGGACGCGCACTCTCGATACAGAGCGGTGATTCCCACTAAACGATGCACTGGGCATTTGGACAAACTTGAGAACAGCAGATGGGGCTCGTTGTGTCAGTCTACCTTCAAACTCGGATCGAGAAAATAGAATCGACCATTGGATGCGCACCCCACACGTTATTCTGCTCCAAGTTTATGCGGCGTTCTGTGCAACCTGTCTGTTAACTGTGTCAGAGATGCTGTGTCGAGGCTTCCCCGCTTATTGCGCACAGCTTTGACGTTCGTGGAGGTGAGCAAGCTGGTGCACTCGAAGCATTATTGTTCGCCGTAGCATCGCGGCATGTGGCACCAAGTACGGCAATATTGTACCCGCGGGTGCCCAGGATGAGTCAAATCGACTGTGTCGAGAAATCACGCATGCGACAAAAGTAAAATTCACACCTCGTAAACAAACTTTTTATGCGATGTTGGCATAAAAGTGCACTTCATTTCGGCCACCCTGTCAACGTGACGGACGACTACTCTGTTTACAATTTTGCTCCTGAAAAACGGTTACTGCTTTCTGCGTCTTAATTCAGGCTACAACAGGAAAATTTATGACACACGATGTGTCCGTAACTCCAGTAACAATACGCTCGTGACGAATCCTCTGCATGACAACATGCCGCGCCAACGCAATAGGTCCATTCCCCCGCAACAATGGTCCATCACTCATGTACTTCGTCGCCTAATAGTCCTACTCGCGAGATCACACCAACGCTTACAAATTCGGGCAATAAATCCTGGAACCCACCTCTATTCACGTCATCCAGGATCATTATCATTCACAGTATTTCATTGCAATAATTAATTCAGTTCTAGGAAACCACGCTTGTGTGTAAGCTGCGCGACGTAACGTCACGCTCATTTCGACAAATCGGAGTTGTCGCCATGGGCATCAAAATTTGTCCCCGGAACAGAAAACTTGCCCATTCTGTTATGTAATAACCCTGAAGCAGGTAGAGAAACATCACCGACTATGCGCTCTTAAAGGTATCATTTTACTGCGTGATTCCAGTTGGAACCACCGGTTAGTGGCACCAAAATTATGAGTTCGTCGCACTTGAATGAGTGATAAGAAGGGGTCGGATCACCAAGCTTTCTGGGACCTGTAAGTGGAGTAACGTCATTGTTCTACATTTACTTATTTGTCCGTAGGCTGCAGCAGCGGAGCTAACGCTGATGATGCCGGGAATGTTGTTGATACATTGAATGGAATGCATTGCATGCTGCTCATGCATTGCATCCATCATCTATCTCGTATAAAAGACCCATCAAATTTGGCCGTCATTATTAGCATTTTTCAGATTATGGAATTTCTCTATCTTCTTCATATAAAGACTCCAGCTGCATGTCTGAAACGCGACCTCGCGATAAATGCAAAACAGTGTTTTTTCGCCACCTTTTCAATAAACATAGCTAGTGCTGACCATCCCGATCTATTGTAGTACTTCTTTTTCTGTTGGTAAGATGCACAAAAAATGAAAAAAGAAAGAACAGCCATAACACACTACATTCACGTGGGAAAATTTAGCGCTGTAGACAGAAAAGGACGTAAGGAAGAAAACAAAACAGGAACGCTCTTCCCTACGTCTTGGTCTATTTTCTAGCACAACATTTTTCGATATGAATCAATACCAACTTGCTTAATTTACTCTTATTATTCCACTTGAGTTTACAACGACCCTTTCAAACATGTCCAGCAGAGATGGCAAATGACCCTCTCAACATATCCAATTTAAATCATACTAATTGTGAATAATACGTGAATATCTTAGCAAATATCTACAAGGATTCCACAGCTACCTTGGTTCTCCACAAGAAAAGTAGAAAGATACCTATCAAGAAAGGGGTCAGGCAAGGAGACACAATCTCTCCAATGCTATTCACTGCATGCTTAGAAGAAGTATTCAAGCTCTTAGACTGGGAAGGATTAGGAGTGAGGATCGATGGCGAATATCTCAGCAACCTTCGGTTTGCAGATGACATTGTCCTATTGAGCAACAATGGAGAGGAATTACAACAAATGATTGAGGACCTTCATCGAGAAAGTGCAAGAATTGGGTTGAAGATGAATATGCAGAAGACAAAGATAATGTTCAATAGCCTGGCAAGGGAACAAGAATTCAGGATCGCCAGTCAGCCTCTAGAGTCTGTAAGGAATATGTTTATCTAGGTCAATTACTCACAGGGGACCCTGATCATGAGAAAGAAATTTACAGAAGAATAAAATTGGGTTGGAGTGCATACGGCAGGCATTGCCAAATCCTGACTGGGAGCTTACCACTGTCGTTGAAAATAAAAGTGTACAATCATTGCATTCTACCGGTGCTAACATACGGGGCAGAAACTTGGAGCTTAACAAAGAAGCTCGAGAACAAGTTAAGGACCGCACAAAGAGCAATGGAACGAAAAATCTTAGGAGTAACGTTAAGAGACAGGAAGAGAGCGGTGTGGATCAGAGAACAAACGGGGGTAGACGATATTCTAGTTGACATTAAGCGGAAGAAATGGAGCTGTGCAGGCCATGTAATGCGTAGGATGGATAACCGGTGGACCATTAGGGTTACAGAATGGATACCAAGAGAAGGGAAGCGCAGTCGAGGACGGCAGAAAGTCAGGTGGGATGATGAGGTTAGGAAATTCGCAGGCGCAAGTTGGAATACGCTAGCGCAAGACAGGGGTAATTGGAGATGGCAGGGAGAGGCCTTCGTCCTGCAGTGGACATAAATATAGGCTGATGATGATGATGATGACGACGACGACTGAACGTGTGAACGTTTGTTTGGGGAGGCGTAGCGCATCAGAAACAGGACACAAGGGGAAGAACAGGCACATTTGGCGCTTCACGGCATGCACCCTTCTCTCGCCTGCACACGTGCTCCCTTCAACCTGATAGCACCTCTCGCGACCGAATGGGAAGTCTGTGATAAAAAATCATGCCATGCGCATAAATTCCACCTCTTTTCCTGATAATGAGATGGATGGTTTGCTGATACAAGACCCACCGAAGGTGGCGATGTGATATGCTTCAATGATGAGCCTGGTCATCTCGTTCAGGCTTTTTCCTAGAATCACCGTATCTTCAAAGAGGGGGCCGGCATGGGCAATTCTTGCAGTGCTATGCAAGAAAACCACCGGCCTGCTCTTTGTTCAGATCGCTATTTGTGCTCACGTAACCGGTCTGACTGATGCAGCAAGCTCCGCAGGTTGTGGGTATCTGGTAGACGACACCTGACCCTACGAGCTTTTTCCGGTTATCTTTTTCGCAGGTCGTCTTCTTTGCTCCTCCTGGTGTGGTCCTCCTACATAAATTGCTTAATTTGTTAGGCGCTGAAAACGCAACAAGAATATTATTGTGTTTTTCTATTTTCTAGAGGCGAGGAGACAATCCATGCATGTACGGTATGACTGCTACCCTATTCTTCTCTGTATTGAGGCACTGTTTGAGAGACAGGTGGCTTTGTTTCTAACATACTCCGCTGCCAGTTGTTTTTATAGCTCAATAAACACCACTATCGGAAAAGTTCTTTTTCTTAGGTGTAATTAGATGAGAGCGCGATGCGGTGCGCGTACTTGTGAAAGTCCACCGCAGCGAAGTTCTTGATGAATAATACAAATGGCAGCATTCAGCTGATGATATGCGTAGTGTTATCTGCATAGGGAAATTATAGTTTAGCCTCTCTAATTATCTCAGTTTTATTCTGTAAAATTTCCTTGGTACATCTGTGCAGGCAGCTAAATGGTGTCGTTCCATTTGTATCCACTGAGACTTGAAGGATTAAGTACCGAAAACGGAGTAATACTCGTATGAGGCCGTCATCGCACAAGGAGATGTTATGAGAGAATGGAAGCGGTACAGTGTTCAGCAGACTCCAGAGTGAAAACGAATCTAATGTAGAAGCATTAGAAGTTAACAGCCTATCGCTGTAAATGACACATGCTAGAACGAGTGTATGTCACGTTTTTTTTTTTTTTTTTTTTTTTTTTTTTTTTTTTTTTTTTTAATGCGATAGCACTGTGGTTATCTCCGAGGCAAAACTAGGCCTCCTCGCCCGATAAACGAAAGAGTGGTAGGAGGAAAGTGGAGAGAGCTAAGCTTGACGTCAAAGGCTGGGAAGAGGCACTGGCACATCCTTCCAAAGCCAACCAGATGGTGGGAGGAGGAGGAAGTAATGCGGGGGGGGGGGGGGGGGGGGGTGTAGTCGCGCAACGCGTTTGACTGAAAAAAATCAACGAATTCAAATGGACTCACCGTTTCAGTCTGCGCAGTCGGCTCTGCATCGCAGCCAGGGCAGTGTTCCGTTGCTGACTTTGAGCGTTCTGCGCACAACCACCAGCGTTTCTGCTGTGTGCATGCATGCGCTGGTCTAAGCGAAACTGACACTAAACTGCTCTCCGAGGAGCTTCAGCGCAACGATAAACTGGCTATCTCTTTCAATGCTTCGCCCTTCGGGCGAAACTCGCAATCCTTTATATTTTTTTGTCAATAAGTTGGAACACACACAAACATTCACGTATCACCAGACGTTTCGTTGCCTGGTGATACGTGCATGTTCATTCTTACCTTAAGCAATTAAATAAACTAGCATTCAGTAAACTTACTATAGTACTCCGTCACGTTCAAAAAACAATAATAATAATAATAACAGAGCTAAAAGCGGCCATATTTTCATCGCAAGCATGCGGACTTTGTGCAACAAGCCCGGTTAGCGAAATTGCTTGGGCAAATATTATGCCCACACTTTGATGGTAAACAGGAAAGAACGCATGGTGCTAAAAAAAGCGCCAGATATATTTTAACAAAAAGCGCACACAACGCTTAACATTTGTTCACGCTTGAAGGAAGCTAAATAACCAATTTACAGAGAGATGACATTGAGCTTTTATTTTACATGTGCTTGTAGCGAGCAATGAATTGCGCGTTTCTGCAAGTCAGTATCATTTCATAATACCAGCTATACGCTGCATTAGATTATTGCAGACAAAACAAAAGTGGCATAGCGTTTCGCAGCTATTATTGATGACACAACTTGATGCTCGTGCTCTCAGCATAAGTCAGTGTAAGTTTATTTATTGTGACAAATGGTGATTTTGATACTACATAACTCAATGATTGCTGCAACACTCCCGACCGCAATAACTCGCTATAGGAACGACCATAATTTGAAGGAAAGCAGACAGAGGTATAAAATGTATTTTCAGGCTATTTTTACAATGGCTTAAGCGCCATACAAGATGGGAGAGCAGTCCACGCTCGTAGTTGTTCCGGTCCGTTCTTTGGCACCGCACTGTGATAATACAGACGGGTTCGAAAACACTTGCGTGCAAAATGTTGCCAATAAAAGCAACCATGCAAATAACTAATAATGTTAATCATGTTTACTTACACGATTCGGAAGTATCTTCTCCCTATTAGTGAATGTTTTAGTTTGTATCTAATCCTTATTATTAAATTATGGGGTTTTACGTGCCAAAACCACGATATGAGTATGAGGCACGCCGTAGTGGGGGACTCCGGAATAATTTGCACCATCTGGGCTCTTTAACGTGCACCTAAATCTAAGTACACGGATGTTTTCGCATTTCGCCTCCATCGAAATGCGGCCGCCGTGACCGGGATTCGATCCCGCGACCTCTTGCTTAGCAGCCGAACACCATAGCCGCTAAGCAACCACGGCGCGTTATCGAATCCTTGTCGAGGCCGCTTTCGAGCGCGAGCCTGAACCGTCTTTTTCAGCATGCTAGAAGCTTCGCATTTTCTTGCTTTCTTATATAAGATACATTCACTGCAAGGAGTGTAATCACGGGGCAACCCGTGATCACGGGGCAACCCGTGATTACACGTGTTGTGCAATTCTCGTATTCATGAAGAACTGACTCACTTCCACACAAATGTTTTTACAGTAGCGATAGTTGTCACCACTTTCGCTGTAACCAGGACAACAGCTTAAATCAACGGCATGAAAAACATTCAGTACAAGAAGCCCACTATGCATATACATATTTTTCAGAGCTGCCGAAGATCTGCAGGCATGGCCGTCTGGCGCGAATCTCCTGCGGTGAGTTGAATATCTCACTTTCTGCGCGAATTGTTTGCATACAAAGAAAAACTTATTTGCAATCTTTTTAAGCTAACCGTTATGGGAATTGGAAAACTTTGCTTCCTAAATTGTCAGAACACTAGAAAATGTGTCGTTCTCAATGCAACAGTGAGCTTTATAGTACCTGCATTACACCACAGCGGCGTAAACAAATTATGAGCCAACAGATATTCCACTTGACGTGATTAAAGAGCCCCCCCCCCCACCCCCCCCCCCCTCCCCCCGCCCTCAAAAAAAAAAAAAAAACACCACGACAGAAAAGGAGTGGTCTCGCATACACTTTTTTAAGAAAAGGAATGGACGCAAAAGCAATAAGAGTGGACAAAAGTGGAGTGTACTAGATTGTAGCACACTCTAACACAAGAAAGGCGGTGGTCCCGTATCCACTTTTCTTTCGTGGTGTCAAGTATATGCCAACTAGGCCCTCTGTTAAGCTGCTCTTGGTTACTGAATCAAAAATATATGACATGAATTTGTGGATCCAAGAAAGCATTTGATAAATAATGGCCTGTATATCCTATAACCAGTACAGTACCGAGAGCAGCCAAGTACTTTCATTCGAAGTAGTGATGAACAGGATACAGAGGCTCCTTCTATAACTAGCGATGAAGTTACAAGGGCCTTGTAAGACATGACCAGGGGAAAAGCTGCTGGAGAATATGGAATAACAGTCGATTTAATCAAAGAAGGAGAAGATATCATGCTTGAAAAGCTTTCGGCCCTTTATACGCAATGCCTCACGACTTCAAGTGTACCAGAAAGCTGGAAGAACGCCAACATTATACTCATCCATAAGAAGGGAGACATTAAAGAATAGAAGAATTATAGACCCATTAGCTTGCTTTCAGTATCGTATAAAATATTCACCAAGATAACTTCCAATAGAATCAGGGCAACACTTGACTTCAGCCAACCAAGAGAACAGGCTGGCTTCAGGAAGGGATATTCTACGATAGATCATATCAATGTCATCAGTCAGTTAATCGAGAAATCTGCTTAGTACAATCAACCTCTCTACATGGCTTTTATAGATTATGAAAAGGCATTTGATTCAGTAGAGATACCAGCAATCATAGAGGCATTGCGTAATCAAGGAGTACAGGAGGCATACGTGAATATCTTGGCAAATATCTACAAGGATTTCACAGCTACCTCGGTTCTCCACAAGAAAACTAGAAATTTACCTATCAAGAAAGGGGTCAGGCAAGGAGACACAATCTCTCCAATGCTATTCACTGCATGCTTAGAAGTATTTAAGCTCTTAGACTGGGAAGGCTTAGAAGTGAGGGTCAACGGCGAATATCTCAGCAACCTTCGGTTTGCAGATGACATTGTCCTATTCAGAAACAATGGGGACGAATTAGAACAAATGATCGAGGACCTTAACCGAGAAAGTCTAAGAGTGGGGTGGAAGAATAATACGTAGAAGACAAAGATAATGTTCAATAGCCTGGCAAGAGAACAAGGATTCAGGATCGCCAGTCAGGCTCTAGAGTCTGTAAAGGAGTACGTTTATCTAGGTCAATTACTGACAGGGTTCCCTGATCATGAGAAGGAAATTTACAGAAGAGTTAAATTGGGTTGGAGTGCATACGGCATGCATTACCAAATCCTGGCTGGGAGCTTACCACTGTCGTTGAAAAGAAAAGTGTACAGTCATTGCATTTTACCAGTGCTAACATATGGGGCAGAAACTTGGAGGTTAACAGAGAAGCTCGAGAACAAGTTCAGGACCGCACAAAGAGCGATGGACCTAAAAATGTTAGGCCTAACGTTAAGAGACAGGAAGAGAGCGGTGTGGATCAGAGAGCAAACGGGGATAAGCCGATATTCTAATTCACATTAAGAAGAAAAAATGGAGCTGGGCAGGCCATGTAATGCGTAGGATGGATAACCTGTGGGAAATTAGAGTTACAGAATAGATACCAAGAGAAGGGAAGCGCAGTCGAGGACGGCAGAAAACTAGGTGGGGTGATGAAGTTAGGAAATTTGCAGGCGGCAAGTTGGAATCAGCTAGCGCAAGACGGGGGTAATCGGAGATCGCAGGGAGAGGCCTTCGTCCTGCAGTGGACAAAAAAAAGAATGGGTTGTTGTTGATGATGATGATATCCTATGCATAATTTTCCTACTAAACGGGAAGATAAAGCCAAGTTACATAAAACCGCACTGTTAGTCAAACTTCGGTCCTAAACAGCCCACACAAGTCCTCGGCCTTCGGTACATTCTAGCCACAACCTGCTGTGCTTTGATAACTGCGAAAGAACATCTAGGTCTGCAGCAAGGCCTGCAGGAAAAGGTAAGGAAATGCTACAGAAGACTATGATAACACTGTGATTGATATGCCCTGAAAAAGTACATGCTTAGGTCGCCTGATCTGCGGTTCAGAGGCCACTATATAGTATAACACTGTTTTAAACAATACTGCTTCCATGAATCGCACGGGTTTGTGCACTGGCTTTCACATTAAAAAACTATCTCGCTCCATTCCCTTATCTTTGCAGTCACATGGTTCCTGCTGGTGTCGTGTGGATTGTCTAAAGGCGGACGCCTTGCAGCAGCAGCCACTCTCTCAGACGTAAAGAGAACAACAGCGCAAAACAAGCAAGATATGACCACTTGGAGAAGCACCATTTGTCGGTGTTAATGATTTTTTTCAAGCACCGGGCGCAACAGATTTGCAAACTGCTCACCTACAACAACAACTTCCATGACCTTTGACACTTTTGCCCGTAATCTTAAATGCCTATAAATGTATCTACGCAGAAGCACAGGAGTCAAAATCTGAAAACTTTGCAAATACGTGACGTCCTTAGCTTCTACATGAGCTTGGATCTTTGAACGCCCATAAACTTCATTTCGAGTAAGGAGTAGACATAACAATAATTTATTTCAACTATAGCAACATAACTAGAGATGATCAGTTTTGCGACATCCTTGATACGCACGCCTTTTTGGCGTGTTACTTTGTCGAGACGCTGTTGATCAAGTTACTGCCCTTAATACATGAGAAGATGAGTAATGACCGCTCTAGGCTGTTTAGCAACCAACATAGACCGTTTCTGAAAGAATTCGGTAAGAAGGAAGACGCATATGTCCTCATTCTTACTCTCCGCTTGTTCCTTCTAAACGTCGTCGTGTGAGCAAGAGTTGGAATTTGGGAATCACACTCTATAGTTTACCAACACTGGTCTCTCGTGCGCTACAACTACAAATCATTTGTTTGATGGGTTTTATACCCAGTTGTTTTCGTTCAATCTTAAGTTGGCTTTTGTTTGCTAGTTTGTTGTTAATATTTGTTCCATGTTGTCAAAAATAAAAAAGAAGGAATTGTCCAACAACTGCCACGTTTACTTTTTGCTGATGCCTTCGCGTCCACTTACATTATGTAAACGTTATACAGGGTGTTCCAACTGACGCTAGCCAATCTAATGAAAAACATGTAGCACAATAGTCGATTATGAAATGTATACGGTGTTCGAACGTCAGTCCCCTTCTTCCACCAGGATATTTTGTGTGTTAATTATTCGGCTAAATGGAGACGAGTAGTGGCGCAGGATATGGCGCGATGAAAGCTCATAGGTGGGATATTTTAGAATGCAATAACAGTGTTCCAGTGGATGCAACAACAGTGGGATATTCAAAATTATAACGTGGAAAAGATTGAGGAAGCCGTAAAATATCGACGCAGCATGAAATCAGTGAGAAGAAAACATGGCATAGGACAAAGCAAGATGTATGCACTGAAAGATAAGCAGGGTAATATCATCAGAAATTTCGATGACATCGTAAAAACAACGGAAAAATTCTATGCTGACCTATACAGTACCCAGAGCAGCCAAGCTACTTTCATTCGAAGTAGTGATGAACAGGATACAGAGGCTCCTTCTATAACTAGCGATGAAGTTAGAAGGGCCTTGAAAGACATGACCAGGTGGAAAGCTCCTGGACAAGATGGGATAACAGTCGATTTAATCAAAGATGGAGGAGATATCATGCTTGAAAAGCTTGCAGCCCTTTATACGCAATGCCTCACGACTTCCAAGTGTACCAGGGAGCTGGAAGAACGCCAACATTATACTAATCCATAAGAAGGGAGACGTTAAAGAATTGAAGAATTATAGACCCATTAGCTTGCTTTCAGTATTCTATAAAATATTCACCAAGGTAATTTCAAATAGAATCAGGGAAACACTTGACTTCAGCCAACCAAGAGAACAGGCTGGCTTCAGGAAGGTATATTCTACGATAGAACATATCCATGTCATAACTCAGGTAATAGAGAAATCTGCAGAGTACAATCAACCTCTCTATATGGCTTTGATACATCATGAAAAAGCATTTGAATCAGTAGATATACTAGCAGTCATAGAGGCATTGCGTAATCAAGGAGTACAGGAGGCATACGTGAATATCTTGGCAAATATCTACAAGGATTCCACAGCTACCTTGGTTCTCCACAAGAAAAAGTAGAAAGTTACCGATCAAGAAAGGGGTCACGGGCAAGGAGACACAATCTCTCCAATGCTATTCGCTACATGCTTAGAAGAAGTATTCAAGCTCTTAGACTGGGAAGGCTTAGGAGCGAGGATCAACGGCGATTATCTCAGCAACCTTCGGTTTGCAGATTACATTGTCCTATTTAGCAACAATGGGGACGAATTAAAACAAATGATTAAAGACCTTAACCGAGAAAGTGTAAAAGTGGGGGTGAAGATTAATATACAAAAGACAAAGATAATGTTCAATGGCCTGGCAAGGGAGCAAGAATTCAGGATCTCCAGTCAACCTCTAGACTCTATTTATCTAGCTCAATTACTCACAGGGGACCCTGATCATGATAAGGAAATTTACAGAAGAATAAAATTGAGTTGGAGTGCATACGGCAGGCATTGCCAAATCCTGACTGGGAGCTTAGCAGTGTCGTTGAAAAGTGTACAGTCATTGCATTCTACCGATGCTAACATATGGGGAAGAAACTTGGAGGTTAACAAAGACGCTCGAGATCAAGTTAAGGACCGCACAAAGAGCGATGGAACGAAAAATGTTAGACCTGACGTTAAGGGACAGGAAGAGAGCGGTGTGGATCAGAGAGCAAACGGGATAGCCGATATTATATTTGACATTAAGAGAAAAAAATGAAGCTGGGCCGGCCATGTAATGCGTAGGATGGATAACCGGTGGACCATTAGAGTTACAGAATGGATACCAAGAGAAGGCAAGCGCTGTCGCGGACGGCAGAAAACTAGGTGGGGTGATGTAGTTAGGATATTTGCAGGCGCAAGTTGCAATCAGCTAGCTCAAGAGAGAGGTAATTGGAGATCGCAGTGGAGAGGCCTTCTTCCTGCAGTGGACATAAATATAGGCTGATGATGATGAACAGTGTTCCAATCGGAAGTCACGCCCTGAATTCAAAAATAAAAAAACTTGTTTATTGAGTGTTCTCTAATAGCCGCATAATTAGCACACGAAAATTATCCATGGCTGCGGAAGAGGACTGATATTTGAACATCGCATGTCTCATAATCGTATATTGTACCAGTTTTTTAACAGCTTGGCTAAAGTTAGCTAGGACAACCTGCAAGTATAATACGGCACTATACGCCAGAACTGAAATTACGCAGCATTAACAATTAGTACACTTGAAAGAAACTCAATCATTACCTTTTTACAGCGCTCACTCTTAAAGACGATCACCCGCGTTCGTTTACTATGGGGTTTTCAGGGTCGATATACAAAGAATTTGCACAAGCAAGCAAATATATATAGCGCATGAAAACATTGCATATAATCCAATATAGGCCGATCAGTTGTAGATGCTAGCAAGTCCGTTAAATTGTAGTAAAATCTCAAACAACGCTATTTGTTGACTAATTTGCAGGGAAAATTACAATGTCCGACGAGCTCACTCGGGCGAACATCACTTTTTGTCTAACCCGCATGACCGGAGGTTGCGTTCATAAACGTGCGCACAAAACACACACACACAAAAAAAAACCTAAAGAATCGTCCTAGCCAGGAAAGTAGAGGTAAGGGGCGAAACTCTGCAAAGTAAATACCAAAGTTGCTATACCGGTTAGTAGAGCGAGGAAGCGCAAAGGCAGCAGGTAGAGAGCATTCTCCAAGCTTTCAACAGTATTCATTTAGAAGGTGTGTTCAGACAAGGACGGTCAGAGGGATTTCACCATTGTCTTTTGATTTCATAGAAATTTTTATGATAGTAAAGTCCTTTCATATACACTGGGACAGAGCTTATTTTTCGAGTGCACACCCTTGTTTCAGTATGAAAATATCTGTGTCACAGCTGTCCCCGATTCGTCGTCGGCGCGAAGTCAATCGACGGGGTAGACAAGCTGGTTGGTCGTTCCGTACGCAAGCGAGCACAGTAAAAAGAGTCAGAGTCGGGAGTAAACAAAAAAAAACAAGATATTTATCGACTGATAAATATGCACAAGTTAATAAAATACAATAATAAAAAAACACAAGACAGACTAACACACCTGAACTTAATCTAACACAATGATGAAGACAAATAAATACGAGCAATTATCAGTACATATACATATGAAACATGGCGCGGATCAAATATACAAGAATAACACTTAACAGTAATTCACTAATCAAAGTTCAAAGGAAATCAAAGTTCAAAAGAAAACCAATGGTGTCATACGCATTGCCGGGCAGCAGCAGCAAGTCCATAAACCGTGGAAGTCGGTGCACAAAGCTTTCCCGAAGAAGGCTGGCGGTCCGATCTTGTCGAGGTGGATGCGAATTGCTGAGCTGGGGTTCCCGGGAGTCTAGATCTGACGACTTTCCTCAAGCAGGTTGAGCTAACTTGAGGCGAACTACCGTGAGCTTCGTTGCAGACGCTGGTTTGACGTCTCGTACGTCAACAAGTTCCTCGGAGTTCCGACGTAGCCAGGCGGCCCAGGCGATACTGGACGGCGCTAGCCCCCCAATGGCTTCTCAGCAGCGCATAGGTTCAGCTTCTAGACTCCTCAGCAGGGCCCAAAACATGCGCCTAAATAGCCTCTCCTTTCCCTAGTTCCCTAGGTAGGGAAACTGCCGCTACGTAGCATTCTCCGAATTCAGCTCTCTTAGCTCCCAACAATCTTGGCCGCGCTCTCACTATGGACGAAGAACCGCAGATTAGCCTCTCTCCCAATGTCAAGGGCCAAGGTTGAGCCCGGCACTACCACGTGGCCGTACGCGCACACTTCGGGGTCCGTAATCGGCGTGACGCGTCTGGAATCGAGATGGCAGCCCGAGCGGCCACGACGCTTTTGACGGCCGTAATTCGGCGTGTCGATGTCGAATGCATTATACGCTGCACAGTCAGGAGCCCACGTGTTTGACGCTCGTAATTCGGCGTGTCGATGTCGAATGCATTATACGCTGCACAGTCAGGAGCCCACGTGTTTGACGCTCGTAATTCGGTGTGTCGTTAATCAGCGTCCAAACCATTCGAAAATATGCCGCTCCGTGACACAGCCCCCCACTTTCAGAATATTATCACATAATATTCACTTACACGAGTGGCATTTTCGAAAACAAAAACAAGAAAAAGAAGACCATTCTATGTATACATAACATTATACATCTAATAACCACGTGTACCATGCAAAAAAAAAAAATCGAACACAACACCACACGTCCAGGCACACAACAACAACATTCTCCAACTCGACTGCACAATGACCGCAAATAAATGGTACTCGAAATAACATATGCAGCACACCTGCCATGAATAGTCTGCTCACACTCCACATCAGCTTTAATACACGTACTAGTGCAATGGCAACCAAAACGTGCGCCAAACACGCGCTCAAGACGACCAGGACATTCGCGCATCTTGCAAAATGCTTACACGCACCAAATGAAACCAAAATTGCTGTCGTCTTGCAAATACACGTGCGAGAGACGCACCAGCGCTTTGCTCTTGTGTGCCCGCGCAAGGCCCGCTTTAACGAAACGGCACAAACACTTTCCTAACAGGCGAGGCCACAACGGCTCCCTCAAATAAAGCGACCCACTCTCAAGAAAAAAAGAAATCCTGAACCCTTCGGTAAAGTGAACTGATACAGCGTATCCCACCCACAAGCAAGCCTAACTGCTACATAAAGAACGACATATAAAAAAAAAAACAAAGTTTCAAAAACTTTCTACGCGCGCAAGCCAACTCTCTCAGAATATCGGAGGGCTTCCAAAATAATTACACAAAGCTCCAAACTTGCTCACCCAAACTATCTCTAAAAGATTAACCTAACACGGAAAAATAAAGAAACAAACTGTTTCTACAAAAACCTGCATTGCCGCTTTTCATTCCGAATATTTAATGGACGTCCTTAAGCCGTACTCGAGGCGGGCGCGGTTTGACGGCTGATCTTGTCAGCGAGGGAATACAAAAGGTACAGCGGCCATTCTCCTCGCTGCCCACCCTCGACACTTGACAAACAGGCAGTATGCCTTTCACGCATCGCACTGCAACTTTACTGACGCGTATCACTAATTCGCGGCACCGTATCGGCTCTCTCTTCTGTGACATGTCTTGCACACCTGGCAAGGAACCGAACGAGGGGGAACATAATCGCCCCCTTGCTTTTGTCCGCCCCCGCGCCGAACGGCCTTTTCCTTGCTTCCTTATCCGGCGGTTCGGACGCGCTTTTACTGAAGACATTGCAATCTGCGAACGCACCTTTCGAAATTCTTCACTGGGCTCCCCGCAGAGTTTAGCGCCCTTTGTTTTCCTCGGCTGCGTTGCCTTCTCTGCCGCATTACGAACTTTACGACGCCGCTTCTTTCTCCTAGCACGCTTCGCGGTGCTAATTTCCAAGCCTTCTTCTGGCTCCTCGTGGTGACCAGCACGTATATCGTCGGCCACGACTTCCACCCCTACCGCACGGTCCGGATGATCAGCGAGTGAATCACCCCTCTCAATTCCACCTTCACTGGCGGAGAGCTCCAAACACCTCGGTGCAATGCAGCTATTCTCTTTTGCGCACCGTAGCTCACATATCTGGGAGCTGTCCACTACTGCACCGTTCTGCCCGCATGGTGCCTCAGCGCACTTTTCTGAATCATTGCACTCTCCTCTGGTGCTCTTGCCTAACACGTTCGTGTCACTTCGCACAACTACTGCAGGCGCTACCTTCGCGACGTATGCCAACTCGTCCACCGCTGGCCTGGCTGCTTCTCTAGCATTAAATTGGCACAGTATCTCGTCGCGCTCAATCCGGTCCCCATCAACGGGTCCCTCAACAACTACGCCACGGTCTGCGGATCTGGCATCACCTTTGTTAGGCTCGCAAAGTTTAGCCTCTCTTCCTACTATCGGCAGAACCGTGCGTGCGATTTCTTCGCACTTTCCGCGTGCGACTTCTACGGGCACCTCACATTTCTGCTGCTCCTCCTGTACTTCAAGGTGCTCGCTACTACCCCTGCTCAGGCTGCCAGTTTGCTTAAACTGAATCATTAATTGTAACAGCCGTATTTCTCGCTCTACAGCTTCCTTCGCCGCCACTTGCTCTTTCTCCCTTTTCTCTCGCTCTTTCTGCTTTTTCTCCCGGGCCAACGCCCGCTCCAGCTGTTCCGCAACCCATGTCCTCAGCTCATCGCCCTCTAGGCCGAACAGTTTGCCTCTTTCTATCCACTTTTCAGACTCCATTCTCTCCAAAATGCGGCTACACTACCAAAAACCGTGCGCTCACAATTCGCATGCACGCGCGTTCGACACTGTACAAGAATGTGTCAATAGCACTACTCGATCAATATCCACGATCATCGTTCTCCGTTCACCGCGCTGCCTTTTGTACGGAACGTCCTGTTCGCGGACGCCAGTTTATGTCACAGCTGTCCCCGATTCGTCGTCGGCGCGAAGTCAATCGACGGGGTAGACAAGCTGGTTGGTCGTTCCGTACGCAAGCGAGCACAGTGAAAAGAGTCAGAGTCGGGAGTAAACAAAAAAACAAGATATTTATCGACTGATAAATATGCACAAGTTAATAAAATACAATAATAAAAAAACACAAGACAGACTAACACACCTGAACTTAATCTAACACAATGATGAAGACAAATAAATACGAGCAATTATCAGTACATATACATATGAAACATGGCGCGGATCAAATATACAAGAATAACACTTAACAGTAATTCACTAATCAAAGTTCAAAGGAAATCAAAGTTCAAAAGAAAACCAATGGTGTCATACGCATTGCCGGGCAGCAGCAGCAAGTCCATAAACCGTGGAAGTCGGTGCACAAAGCTTTCCCGAAGAAGGCTGGCGGTCCGATCTTTTCGAGGTGGATGCGAATTGCTGAGCTGGGGTTCCCGGGAGTCTAGATCTGACGACTTTCCTCAAGCAGGTTGAGCTAACTTGAGGCGAACTACCGTGAGCTTCGTTGCAGACGCTGGTTTGACGTCTCGTACGTCAACAAGTTCCTCGGAGTTCCGACGTAGCCAGGCGGCCCAGGCGATACTGGACGGCGCTAGCCCCCCAATGGCTTCTCAGCAGCGCATAGGTTCAGCTTCTAGACTCCTCAGCAGGGCCCAAAACATGCGCCTAAATAGCCTCTCCTTTCCCTAGTTCCCTAGGTAGGGAAACTGCCGCTACGTAGCATTCTCCGAATTCAGCTCTCTTAGCTCCCAACAATCTTGGCCGCGCTCTCACTATGGACGAAGAACCGCAGATTAGCCTCTCTCCCAATGTCAAGGGCCAAGGTTGAGCCCGGCACTACCACATGGCCGTACGCGCACACTTCGGGGTCCGTAATCGGCGTGACGCGTCTGGAATCGAGATGGCAGCCCGAGCGGCCACGACGCTTTTGACGCCCGTAATTCGGCGTGTCGATGTCGAATGCATTATACGCTGCACGGTCAGGAGCCCACGTGTTTGACGCTCGTAATTCGGCGCGTCGATGTCGAATGCATTATACGCTGCACAGTCAGGAGCCCACGTGTTTGACGCTCGTAATTCGGCGTGTCGATGTCGAATGCATTATACGCTGCACAGTCAGGAGCCCACGTGTTTGACGCTCGTAATTCGGTGTGTCGTTAATCAGCGTCCAAACCATTCGAAAATATGCCGCTCCGTGACAATCTGCAACAGCTGAGACAGAAGAAGAGATACGTATTACGCAACTGCACGATGTTCCGACTTCGAGCGAGTCTAAAAAAATAAATTTATTGTGCCTTCATATTTTTTATACGGTAACACAACATTTTGAACTCAAAAATTGACAGTCACTTTATCATACGCCAAAGAGGATGAAGGCGAAATGCTGCGCGCTCGCGAGACATTCATTAAATTACTTGACATTCTCATTCGAATGCGTTGGTACTTCTTATTACTTACTTTCTCCCACAAAAGGTAGTGGATGCGAGTGCCTTAATTGACGCCACCTAAATTTAATATGCCTTAATTAACTTCGCCTCTAATTACCATCAAAGGTCGTGGGTTCGAGTGCCTGAATTACCTTACTCTTAAATAACTTTGCCTTAATTAAGATAGAGTTAATTCAGGCACTCGATAGAGGAACGCACGAGCGCGAGGGGCAGTTGGGAACGCTGGCATGATGAGAGGCATCGGAGCCGACTGTGGAAGACGACGACTCTGTGACCACGTGACTTTTTGTACCTTTCATGTAGTAGCCGCGTTTTCGCTCAAGGACGTTGAAGGTCGACTGATCGATGTGAGATATAAGGTAATAAATTATATTGCTAGCACGAGCCCACAACAAAAACGAAAAATGCCAGACAATGGTTTTGAACACGAAGCTATGGGTCTATTTACGCAATTTTAACACGAAAGTGTTTTATGCCGGGGTCCACCAAGACTTCACTGACGTATTTCCGTCACGGAAATACGTCATAGAACATAATACAAAGAAAGAAACCAGAAGAAAAAGTTCCACAAACATGCAAAATTTGGAAATGGAACCCACGACCTCTCGGTCCGCGACGATAGATCGCCGAGCGTTTAACCCATTGCGCCACAAACGCATTTGCAGAGATCTACACAGACGCGCCTTATATATCTAACACTCCTCCGTGTACCCGCGCTCTTGCTCGGGGCGGTGCCGCCGCCTACGAGCAGAAAAATGTCACAGTTTCGCCCTAAGGGCGAAGCAATGAATGCGATAGCAACACAGCAATGTCATACGAAGTAAGGTGAGCGGCTTTGGTAGCAACAACACGCAGAACTGTTGTCGACGCCATCGGCGTTTTGCCCGCGTTAGCTCAAAATGCGTGCGGCGTTGGTGACTGTTGCTGGAGCCTCTGATATAAATAGGCACTTGGTGCCGCAGCTAAACGTCTCCTCCCTTCCCTCCCCCTCCCCCACGGCCTCTCGCGCGTCCGAAGAAGGCGCGTTTGCTCTACATATATGGTGATTGTAAAGGAGAAAAGAGACGCCTACTTCTGCAGCCCTTAAGCGAGCACGGCGCAGAACGCGCGTTTGTTCTCCGCCGTGCGTTCACTCCCCGTGAAAGACGCGCCCCTCGCGCCCTTTCACTCGCACATACAGCGTTCGGCGCGCGGCGACGATTTCATCTCCAAATGACGTCATACGGAACCTCACGGCGACGGCGACGCCGACGGCGACGGCGACGCCGACGGCAGAAATCTGCTTTTGAGTGTCCATATAATTGCTATCGCAATAAAAGAGAAGTAGTGCATTATGACACTAACGCGCACCGACAGTGAACGCTTCGGTGGTCTCAGCACTACGACGCCTCGATGCCAGCATTCGAAGGGACGCTGGCATCAAGAAGCACTACCAACGCCAGCTAGGTGGCGTTCACCGTACTCAGCACAGCGGAGCGTGGCCTCCGCAATTAGCTCTGAAAATGTTTCTGAAGTTGATCGCGGAGGCTGCAATTACGACGCGCTGTACGCGCTGATTTGACTCGGTGACGATTCAGTTACGTGCTTTGTCTTGCGCGTTGTATTAGTGTGTCAGTTACGTGCTTCGTCTTTCGCGTTGTGCTAGCGTGTGCAGCGTAGTGCAGCTTCCATATGCACGACGGTTGCTCATAGTCATCGACGTTGGTAGTCGTGATGGAGGAGACGTGCCACCAGGCGTCAGCGTGGGTGCATCAACGCCTAAGGGCGCTTTAGCCACAAAACACCAATAGACATTATATATCAATGTGCAATAAACATTACACTACTTCTGTGAAGACACGTTTCACTTTCGTGTTCTATACCGATTCCTATATAAGAGGGATCAACCACATTTTTTAATATGTCTTGAGACTGCGAGTGTCTTTCAGGATTTTTACTGTGCATACCTTGCCACATTGTAAGCGCGCATCAAAGTGTGTATGTGTTTTCTTATGTAAAACTATTTTTAATTTTGGCGGCAAATTGTGAAAAATTACAAGTTGCAGGACGTAGAAAGATTAAGTTTTAGCGCGGGACTAAAAAAATCATGTACGATTTCGCTTAAGTTTCCTGAGGACTATATCCCGTCATTGGTTACCTGTAAAGTGCAAGAACATGTTGGATTAATTGTTCTGAGTACAAAAAAAAGCAATGTATAGTTATGTATAGTGTGCGGTGTTCGGCGCCACGCGGCCTGTTTTCTATATAATCTCGCGCAGCGCAAGCGGCAGATTTTAAAAATGAAAAGAACACTCGAATAGCAGAGCCTTCATTTTCATTTTGGATTCTCATTTTTCTCACGGGTACGAGCAGCGATGCGAAATAGTGAGCCGCACAGGTGCATGGAGTGCTGGCTATGTATCGTTACGACCACGATTATTCTTTCCTATATATTATATTGTTCCCGGCAATGTCGGTGCGTATGTAAAACAATGGGTTTCCCGTATTTTGCAGGATCTCGACACCATCAGGCAGTTGTTGGGCTGCATCACGCATCCCAGAGGCATCTGCGAAACGCCTGCATGTCTATATACACGCGCCGCCTCGTGCAGGTCTAGAACAAGGCTCCACAAAACGAGCGCGTGAAGCGGCCGCCCCTTTGTTGGCCCGCGCCCCTTTGTGAGCCTGCAAGGCCAGTGTGGCACCCTCAAGACTGAAACAACGAAACCGGCACTCGCCGCGGCAAGGTCCGCCTACGAACACACAATAGCCACGGTAGGTTGGCGTTTTCGAGGACACACAAGAAAGAAGCAAAGCGGTGGTGCTCCGGTTGGGAGCCACAAATGGGGTCATTGCGTTATTCCGGAACAGAGCGCACTTGAAGTGCAGTGATTAAAGGCAGCATTGGCGACTTCGGCGAAATCCTTCTCTTCATCGGTGCTTTGCTTTTCGCATTCTTGAAACAGCGCAGGCACTCCCTATATATGTCGTTGTTGAGGGGAAAATGGAATGCTGAAGCGATATCTTGAGAACGCCAACAAAGTTTCTTTTTCTGCCTTGTCGATATGGCAGAACTTGAAAAGCAGTTTGCAGTTGTTGATTTTTGTTTTTGTTTTTTTCTACAGGCAGGGATCTCACTACGTAACGATGAACACATTTATGGCTTCCTGTCGCTGTAGAATCTTACTAAAATATTTATTAAGAAGAAATTGTATGATTGGCTGCAGTACAAATGACATTTGAGTCAACCTGAGTCAACACTGCAGTGCACCGTAACGGCCTTCGCTGCAAGTTTTGCAGCGCGAATGTGGTCCCGTGACGCAGATACATTTTACAGCGAAGCAGTATACCTATACGAGCCAAGGATATTTTCGTGTCGTCGTAAGCAATAAACGCCATGTGTCGCAAGGAGGGACATGGAAGGAAAGTAAAATCCCTATATAAGAAAAGTACCGCCACCCTTTGATCAACGCCGCTTCTCTTTCTCCTGTATCTCCGATTGGACGATGATAGCGCGCGCTTTCACTTCTCAGGCACCGGGCGGCCGTTGTAGCGCCAGCGGCGCGCCGGCGATATGCTGGCGAACATAAAGCCCCTTTAGGCGAACAGCGCCGCGAACGGCACCTGTCAGAGTACTGGCATGTGAAGCAGACGACGGGACGAAGGCGCTCGGTGCTTCCAGTGATTTGGCACTGCGGGTTTTAAGGCTGACGCACCGGAAAACGCATTTTCGTGTGTCTGCTTTTGAGAAAGGTCGTCACTTGTACGAGCCAGATCACATTCGTGGCATCACAAGTAGTATATAAAGCAGAAAACGAGCGCAAATTGCGATGCAAATGCACCACGCGAACGGAGCTCACCGCGGCAAGCTAAGACGTGGAACTCCAGCAGTTATATTCCAGATGTTATTTTGCATTGCGCTTTAACATTACCGCGTATTTAATCATGTAAATAGGCGAAGAACACAAAAATTATGGAGAGAGAAAAAAAAGGAGACATACGTCTTCCTTATTCTGTTTCTTGAGCTGCTTCGCCGATCGGACATGTGTCAGTCGTTTTCTGTCCGTTGTAGTTCTTTTATCTTTGCAATGCTTCCCCATTCTTAATTGCTTATAAGCTAGCCCAATCTTCAGTCACGGCCCATTTTATATAGCTTAGCGCGACGGGAGCCGTCGGTGGCGGCGAGTGCGAACACGCCACTGCGTTGGCGTTCGCCGTCGATGCACAGCACAGTCGTGTGCCGGACTCAACCAGAGTTTGGAATTGCTACGAAGGAAAATGTACATTAAAAGAAAGACTGATACACTCATAAGACGGCAACATAACTACAAATCTGAGTGTTCGCCTTCGGTTGCCAAGCTCCGGAGCCGTTACACTGCGGAGGCGAAGACAGGCAAGTGGGACACGAAGCTCTTGCATATGAACGACTCTTTTATTAACGTTAGAACAACTAGACCATAGCAAATCAGCGTCGGAAATGTACAGTGCCCGGCGATTGAAGCACTGGCAGCGCGCGGCTGCTGCCGTTGTTTCTTTTTTTTTTTTTTTTGGGGGCGCCACAGGTGAGCGCCGTGGGACTAAATGCAGTCATAATGCGTTACAGAGGTTCTCGCTTTCACTCTACACCACAATGTATCAGTTTGTGTCACCAGCGCTTATTATCAGTGCAAAAAGCGTTGGCGACCATGCGTTCGAGTAACGCGTTTCAATGGCTGAGCACTGTCGCGCTGTTGCCTACAGACCGCACATATACAGACTTTCCGCCTGAAAAACCTGATGCCGCGATGAACAACGATTGAATTTAATGGCCTAACCAGTTTCAGTCATGTTTCAGAAACTGTTGGTGCAACCAAAAAAATGTCGCAGTTTCGCCCGAAAGGCGAAGCATCGATTGCGATAGCAAATTAGTAGAGCGCTATTCGGAGTAGGGATAGTAGTTTTATCGGCTGCATAAACTTGGACACATTGGCCTACTAACTGAATTAACAATTGTGGTGTCAGCGCGAACAAGCAAACATGAATAGATCACACTGAATGACCGCAGCCAACGACTGTCAAAACGCTGGCAGCAAGCGCAAGTTCGCGCGGTCTATCGCTTCAACGGAAACTGAGCGGCAAATGCACAGCCCATACAAAGGTCAGAGCCGTGTGGAGATAAGAGACGGTGCGGGCGACCGCCGGGCAGAGAAGTTGTTGGCAGAGGAGAAGCTGCCCCTCCCCCCTCTTCCCGTTTCTTGCTTTCGCGTGGGAGATTAAGTAGCAAGATACGCCTTTGGCGCCGGAGCACAGCGCCGCCCCGCCTCCCTCCCTCCCATTGTCTGGTACACTCTACCCAACAGCCTTTCGCCGGACAGTCGCGTTTGCGTTCCGCCGTCCGTTCGCCCGCCGTGATAGCGCGCGTCCCCCGCGCGCTTTCGCTCGCGCATACGGCGCGCGGCGACGATATTATCGCCCTTGGAATCTATACGGAACCTCACGGCGACGGCGACGCCTACGGCAGAAATCCGGTTGAAGTGTCCATATAGTTGCTATCGCAATAAAACGCAACATGTTTGATCAGACTTGGTTTCAAGGCAGCGCCTGCTGCGCGCGGCCCGGCCGCCACATGCCATACATTCGCGGCGCCGCCATACCTCTGCGCAGCCGCCGTCCTGAAAGCTTCAACGTAGACTTTCTAGGGGCGCCACCGTCGACTTGCTTTCGCAAGCAAAAAGTAAAGAAAAAAACCGAGCGCTTTAGGAGAGGAGACGGCGGAGGAAAGAGTAGATGGCGGGACTTTTTCTATTGACCCTTTTCGCGGAGCAGTTTGTTTTAGAGAAACGAGATGGCGCTCACGACGGCGCGCCATACCTATCCTCAGAGACCGCGCACGAATACGAAACCATTACCGCTTTACCTTGCTTCTGTGCGATCAGCTGTCGGAAATGCGACTGAGTTTTCGCTAACACATTGTGCTCCAATCATGCTAGATTGAATCATGTGGATTGAAGACGTGTGCATTAGTTGGCTGCAAAAATAGTGACTGGCATGTTAAGGAACAGAATGAATCTGTGTGGCCAAGTTCGCGGACCGCTGCTGAAACAGTCCGAACGTGTTACCAGCACTTCGTGATGTACGGCTTTCCTCGAGGATACAGAAATTTGCTCATCCGCCAGCCTTGTATCGCTAACCTTCAAAGAAAGGCCTTCATCCCTAGAACGTCGGCAAGAGTGAGTACCACTCGTTAAACAATGAAAAAGGGAGTAGCGCCGCTTCCTGTCATAGTAATTTTCGTGCACGTTATCTATACACATCTGTCCCAAGTGGCAGGGAAATTTACGCCCACTTTATCGCCGACGTATCAAGAATACACTTAGTGAATGGGCGCACATTTGAATATATGCGCACTGTATACGCACAATAAATGACGGACTACACCTATGGCGCACGAATGGTCGAAGCTGAATGTTTCGTGACGGTCCACAAGAGTACGCGAGTTACTAGCTGTAATATTGACACGTATACATGTTTATCTTTCACCGGTGGCCGCTTTCCACCGGCTAACAAATGTTAAACGTTATCGCTCGGCGCAGGACGCGCCTGTATCGGAAGTTTCTAGAACGTTATCGATGCTTCTTTCCATTGCCTGTTTTCACCGACGCTTCTGTTATTTGATTGCATGACTGACGCGAATTGTCTAGAACTTTCTGGAAGACACACGGGCATCAGGGATTAATCTAGAGCCTTCGATGACTCAGGTATAAAAGCCGACGCGTTTCGCCGCTGATCAGATTTTCGACGATCGCCGACTGTGTTCGCCGCTATCGTTGTGCTTTGAGTGTACCTTGCTTTTGTGGGCACAGGTTCGCCCAATAAACAACCCGTTTCATCGTACACTGTTTTACGACTGTTTTCTTCAGCGTCACTACTACGTGACATCTGGTGGAGGTGCTTTTGTGTCCATGCAGCGGACGCCCCCGCAAAGCCGCGACCCAAGCCCGAAACCGGAGGTCGAGACCAACGTCGCCAAGGACCAGCGAGCTAGCCGTAGGCAGCAAGGACTTTTGCCAGAATACGGACTTCTTCCCGAGAAGACCACAGCGATCAAGGCCAAGTCAACGACCACAATGGCAGCCCCAGCGTCCCCCATCCTGCTGCAGCAACCTCGGGAGCCACCCACCTTCCGTGGATCATCAGCTGAAGACCCTGAAACATGGCTGGAGACGTACGAGAGGACCGCGACATTCAACAAATGGAGCGACGATGACAAGCTGCGCCATGTCTATTTTTCGTTGGATGACGCTGCTCGGACATGGTTTGAGAACAGAGAGACCACCCTGGTGACTTGGGACCTATTTCGCGAGAACTTCGTGAGGACCTTCACGAATGTCGTGCGAAAAGAAAGGGCCGAAGTTTTATTAGAAACCAGAGTGCAATTGCCCAACGAGAACATCGCAATCTTCACGGAGGAGATGACTCGCCTCTTCCGCCACGCCGACCCCGATATGTCCGAGGTAAAGAAAGTTCGGTTCTTGATGCGGGGTGTCAAAGAGCAACTATTCACCGGATTGATGCGCAACCCGCCCAAGACTGTCGCCGAATTTCTTTCCGAGGCCACAACGATCGAGAAGACGCTTGAAATGCGCGCCAAGCAATACAACCGCCGTGCCCTGACCAATTACGCCGATGCTCAAGCGCTAGGCGCCGACGACCTGCGCGACACCATCAGAGCAGTCGTTCGCGAGGAGCTGCAGAAGCTCTTTCCCAGGTCGCAGCCTCAAGTGGCATCTATCGCCGACGTCGTCAAAGAAGAAGTTCAGCGCTCACTTGGAGTTCCTGATGTGCAGCCGCAATCGCCGCAACCCCAGCCGGAAGCGCTGACTTACGCCGCCGTTGCCCGTCGTCAAGGCCCTCCTTCACGCTCGCACCAGGGCCCCATAACGCCGCAGTTCCGTCGCTCACCGCCGCCGCCGCAGCCAGCACGCCCGCCCGTCACCCAGCGCAGCTACCCGAGAAAGACGGACATTTGGCGCGCCCCCGACCACCGCCCGCTCTGCTATCACTGCGGGGAAGCCGGCCATGTCTACCGCCGATGCCCATACCGCGAGATGGGCCTACGAGGGTTCGCCGTCAACGCGCCACGTCCACAGCTTGGCGAGCGACCACGTGACATCGCCGACTACCTTGCCGGAGCCCAGTGGCAACCACGACGACCCTCACGCTCGCCGTCACCAGGCCGCTACATCTCGCCGCATCGCCGCCTGTATGCCGGCCACACCCGGGGCCGATCTCCCAGCCCATACCCGGGAAACTAAAAGCAGCAACCGATGGAGGTGCGGTTGCTGTACGACGCAATGCCGAAGATCCTCCGCCGCCGACGACGACGACGATTCGCGAATCATCACGACGAGATATCAGCACGCCGCCTAGCAACAGCCTTGACAACACATCGCCGCCGAACGAAGACCTTCCGACGCGACGTAGCAGCAGCAGAGCAAGCCGACGCAGCCGTGATCCGACGCCACGAATCAACCGCAACGCCAGACGCCGGTCTACCGATCTAGACGTGCTCATCGATGGTCATAACGTCACCGCTCTCGTCGACACTGGCGCCGACTATTCAGTTTTCAGTGGCGCGTTCGCCGCCAAGTTAAAGAAGGTGAAGACGGCCTGGCAAGGACCCGATATACGGACAGCGGGAGGTCACCTAATAACGCCCGCTGGAATCTGCACAGCGCGAGTCACGGTAAACAACCGCACTTACCCGGCGAGCTTCGTAATCCTGCCGCACTGCTCCAGGGACGTCATCCTAGGCATGGACTTCTAAACCAACATGGTGCAGTAATCGACTTAAGGTCCAAGTCGATAACGCTTTCAACACACAAAGCGATACCGCCGGATACAAGCATCAGTTACCATGCCTTGAATGTGCTTGAAGAACAAGTCACCGTTCCGCCTCGCTCAAGCGTAATGATTTCCGTCGGTACCGAAGTGTCTGCAGACATGGAGGGCGTCATCGAGGGCGATCATCACTTACTGCTCGACCGTGAAATTTGCGTCGCTAGAGGCATAGGTGAACTACGCGAAGGGAAAGCAAGAGTGATGCTCACGAACTTCAGCCACGAATATAAGCACATTAACAAAGGCACCACGGTCGCCTACATCGACGAAATAGTACAAGCCAGCAGTGCTTTCGCCCTCACGGATTCCAGTGCACCTTCAACGACGACTGTAGTACCTGAACCAACTTTCGACGTCAATCAGAACCTTCCCAATCATAAGAAACAACAGCTAAAAGCTCTGCTCCTGCAATACAAGGACTGCTTCTCGTCGTCGTCAAAAGTTCGACAAACCCCTGTCGCCAAGCACCGCATTATAACCGACGAATAGTGTCCGCCCACTCCGTCAGAGCCCGTACCGAGTTTCGGCGCGCGAACGCGAGGCCATAAGGCAACAAGTCGACGAAATGCTACGCGACGACATCATCCAGCCGTCCAAGAGTCCGTGGGCGTCCCCCGTGGTGTTAGTGAAGAAGAAGGATGGAACCCTACGTTTCTGCGTCGATTATCGTCGGCTCAACAAGATCACGAAGAAGGACGTATACCCCCTCCCACGGATTGACGACGCCTTGGATCGACTCTACAACGCAAAGTATTTTTCGTCGATGGACCTCAAAACCGGCTACTGGCAAATCGAAGTCGACGAGAGGGACCGGGAGAAGACTGCCTTTATAACACCAGACGGACTGTTCGAGTTCAAGGTCATGCCGTTTGGTCTTTGCTCGGCACCTGCGACTTTCCAGCGCGTGATGGATACAGTACTGGCAGGCTTGAAGTGGCAGACTTGCCTCGTCTATTTGGACGACGTCGTTGTGTTTGCCTCAAGCTTCGAAGAACATCTGCGGCGCCTTGAAACAGTTCTTCAAGCAATCAAAACCTCCGGACTCACGTTAAAGCCCGAAAAGTGCCGCTTCGCATATGAGGAACTCTTGTTTTTGGGCCACGTCATCAACAAGTCTGGAGTGCGCCCCGACCCTCAGAAAACTGCGGCCATCTCCAACTTTCCTCTGCCCGCTGACAAGAAGGCAGTGCGTAGATTTCTTGGACTGTGCGCCTATTACAGGCGCTTCGTCAAGAATTTTTCACGGATCGCTGAGCCACTGACGTATCTCACGAAGGCCGACGTCGAGTTCAAGTGGGAGACGCCGCAAGTCGAAGCATTCGAAGAACTGAAGCGACGCCTGCAATCGCCGCCAATACTTGCGCATTTCGACGAAAACGCCGATACCGAAGTCCACACCGACGCAAGCAGCGTAGGACTCGGCGCCGTGCTTGTTGCAGAGGACTGACGGACTAGAAAGGGTTGTAAGTTACGCTAGCCGGTCGCTATCGAAGGCGGAAGCAAATTATTCCACAACAGAAAAGGAGTGCCTCGCCATCATCTGGGCTACATCAAAGTTTCGCCCCTACCTCTATGGCAGGCCCTTTAAAGTTGTGAGCGACCACCACGCCTTGTGTTGGCTAGCTAACTTGAAGGATCCTTCAGGTCGCCTCGCACGCTGGAGCCTGAGACTTCAAGCATTCGACATCACCGTCGTTTACAAGTCCGGGCGAAAGCACTCTGACGCCGATTGTTTGTCTCGCGCCCCCGTCGAACCGCCGCCACAAGACGACCAGGATGACGACACTTTCTTGGGACCCATCAGTGCCGACGAATTCGCCGAACAACAACGAGCCGACCCGGAACTAAGGAGCCTTGTAGACTACCTGGAAGGCAAGACCGTCATTGTGCCGAAGGTGTTCAGGCGAGGATTGGCGTCGTTTTTCTTGCAAAACGACATTCTCCTAAAGAAGAACTTCTCGCCTCTCCGAGCCAACTACCTCCTCGTGGTACCCTCAGCATTGCGTCCAGAGGTTCTGCAAGCTCTCCATGACGACCCAACGGCTGGACATCTCGGTTTTTCACGCACTCTCGCGAGGATACAAGAAAAATACTACTGGCCTCACCTCTCTGCCGACGTCGCCCATTACGTAAGGACATGCCGAGACTGTCAGCGACGCAAAACACCGCCGACAAGGCCAGCCGGACTTCTACAGCCAATCGAGCCACCTCGCCGACCGTTCCAGCAGATCGGGATGGACTTACTGGGGCCTTTTCCGACGTCGACGTCCGGGAATAAATGGATCGTCGTCGCTACGGACTACCTCACCCGCTACGCTGAAACAAAAGCCTTGCCCAAAGGCAGTGCCGCCGAGGTAGCCCGATTCTTCGTTGAGAACATCCTCCTGCGTCACGGTGCCCCAGAAGTCCTCATCACCGACAGAGGCACGGCCTTTACGGCAGAACTAACTCAAGCCATTCTGCGGTACAGCCAGACAAGCCATCGCCGCACCACCGCCTACCACCCGCAGACGAATGGCCTTACCGAGCGCCTAAATAAGACCATCGCCGACATGCTGGCAATGTACGTCGACGTCGAACACAAGACGTGGGATGCCATCCTTCCGTACGTGACCTTCGCATACAACACGGCCGTGCAAGAAACGACGCACATGACGCCGTTCAACCTGGTCTACGGAAGGAACCCGGCAACGACGCTTGACGCTATGCTACCAGACGTCGCTGACGAAGAAAATCTCGACGTTGCCACTTATTTGCAGCGTGCCGAAGAAGGTCGACAGCTCGCCCGCCTGCGCATCAAGAACCAGCAGAGGACTGACAGCCGACACTACAATCTACGACGACGGTACGTCGAGTACCAGCCCGGCGACCGTGTTTGGGTCTGGACTCCGATTCGCCGACGAGGACTTAGCGAGAAACTGTTGCGTCGCTATTTCGGACCCTACAAGATTATCCGACGTATTGGCGCACTGGACTATGAGGTCGTGCCAGACGGCATTTCGCAATCACAGCGTCGCCGGGCACGACCTGAAGTCATCCATGTGGTGCGTCTTAAGCCTTTCTACGCCCGCTGACGAACTTAGGTCTTTGTTGCTTTGTTATTTTTGTCCCTTTCTGTACGCGTGGTTTTGTTTTCGCTTTCGTGTTTGTAGCATCGGGACGATGCTTTTTAAGGGGAGGGTATTGACACGTATACATGTTTATCTTTCACCGGTGGCCGCTTTCCACCGGCTAACAAATGTTAAACGTTATCGCTCGGCGCAGGACGCGCCTGTATCGGAAGTTTCTAGAACGTTATCGATGCTTCTTTCCATTGCCTGTTTTCACCGACGCTTCTGTTATCTGATTGCATGACTGACGCGAATTGTCTAGAACTTTCTGGAAGACACGCGGGCATCAGGGATTAATCTAGAGCCTTCGATGACTCAGGTATAAAAGCCGACGCGTTTCGCCGCTGATCAGATTTTCGACGATCGCCGACTGTGTTCGCCGCTATCGTTGTGCTTTGAGTGTACCTTGCTTTTGTGGGCACAGGTTCGCCCAATAAACAACCCGTTTCATCGTACACTGTTTTACGACTGTTTTCTTCAGCGTCACTACTACGTGACAATATATATTTGCTACAAGCTATTACAATGTACAAAACAGCTACGTTTCAAGCCTTGTGCCCAGGAAGAAGAAATCTATCGGAACTGAGCACACCGGCGAGGGATTAGGCAGAAAATAATCAGATAGTTGCCGCACCGAGAAACTTCACTTAGTCAGAAACTGACAAGCCACTGCTTCAAAATATTTGCCGAATAAAGAACAAAGAGCAAAACACACTAATCCTGACTGAATTCATAATCGGAAAGCTTGGATAGCTTGGAATACATATTTAGCCCCGCTTTTAGAACAAGCACCATATACGCTGCTTGCGCCGTTTGGACATAGCTTAATAAGCTCCGAAAGCGCTTTTGCATGTTCTCTGAAGCTGTGATCAAAGCTTCGTGTCGTCCACCTAGTCACCGTCTACGATATCTTCGAAAACAGAGGTTTTCTAAGCCGCGCCGGCGTCATACACTTCCATTGTAAACAAAGAGGCAACGGAGGCAGTTGAGGCAAGCAATGGACGCGTCACCACGTGATAAAACATGGCAGCGCCCACGGGATCGCCGCGAAAAGGGTCAATATAGGGTCTTTAAAGGAAAGCGGGTTGGCGCGCGCTCTTCCGGGCTTCCCTCGCCTCTCCTTTGAAATCAGGCATACAGCATTCAGCTAAGCACTCGTTTTCAAAAGAAAAACCACAAAACAAGCATCAAAATCACATGACGGATGATAAGGCGCGTGTGAACAATGGGAACACCCTCCGACGCGTTCCGGTAAAGATTAGGTTTGCAGCTGCTTCGAAAGGAGTTGACGTCATTCAAAACCCTCGTGAAACCAGTGTCTCTGGTTTCACTCTTTGTAGAGCCACGTGTGTTAATTCAAGTGACGTCACAATGGGTAATCGTTGTGGGTGTCGTTTACAGCGTTCCTTCTCCCGCGTGTGTTTCTCGGTAAAGATTACGGTTGCGTAAGCTACTCCGAGTGTAAAAGTACCCAACAGCATAGAAATCACGTAGTGATGTCACCACGGTCTAGCAACTCATTCAGTTCATTCCAGGCTACCATGGGTAGACCAAGGATAGTAAAGACGCCAGAAGAACAGCGTGAATATAATGTCGTTGTGAAGTAATAAAGGGTGTGGTTAAGTACATTTCACTTGTCTCTGGTTTCACTCTTTGTAGAGCCACGTGTGTGAATTCAAGTGACGTCACAATGGGTAATCGTTGTGGGTGTCGTTTACAGCGTTCCTTCTCCCGCGTGTTTCACGGTAAAGATTACGGTTGCGTAAGCTACTCCGAGTGTAAAAGTACCCAACAGCATAGAAATCACGTAGTGGAGTCACCACGGTCTAGCAACTCATTCAGTTCATTGTAGGCTACCATGGGTAGACCACGGGAAAATAAAGACGCCAGAAGAACAGCGTGAATATAATGTCGTTGTGGAGTAATAAAGGGTGTGGTTAAGTACATTCCCCTTGTCTCTGGTTTCACTCTTTGTAGAGCCACGTGTGTGAATTCAAGTGACGTCATCATTATGACGTCACTTGAATTACCAATGGGTAATCGTTGTGGGTGTCGTTTACAGCTCGCTGTCCAACCACCTTCACAGCGTGGATTGGAGCCACAGTTTTTTTTTCTCCATCTTCGCCAATGCCAGCGCCTCCTCTACTCTGAGATGCCTGACACGTCGGCCGCGCTCCTATAGGTGACCCGTAAAACGAGCAATTCGCAGGGAATTGTGGGGCACGCCGTCTGCTAGCAGCTTCCGGTTCGACGAACGACGCGGCGGCATCAGCGGCATGCCCGGCGCACGTGTTTTTCTACGCGGTTTTCAACTGTCAGTCGTGCGAAGCTTTCCGTCCGCTTTGTCGACCAGCAATGTCGTACCATTCATGCAGCTGATTTCTAGGTTTCAGTTCACTCTGGGCGCGACGATGACGAGCGAATAAAGGCAAGGATACGCTTTTATTCATAAACGAACTCTGGTTTTCATTTCGGCCGCCTTTTTTGTTTCTGCCAGGCTTAGCTCTACGACATTTGCCGCTGCTTGGACGCACCGTCACTGAGTGCTCTGCCTGTGGGTCAGTCATTTTATCAAGCGTATAGAAGCATTACTTAGAAAATCGGGTGCTGAGACGAGGGCTATAGCAGCCTGGTAAATACTGCCCTGTGATCATCGCTGCAACCGGTATCGTCAGTAACGGCGCAGCTAGCGTAATTAGAAAATGAAGTGCTGAAAATGTTTGAAAACTGCGCGCTGTCAACGTCATTTTTTGTTCAAAAACTCGAGGTTCATTTGAAGTGGTACGTAGTTAGAAGTTCTCGCTTTTTTGTCAACAAGATGGGGGAAATGGCCGTATCGCGGACATATTACGGCAGCGCATTATCTCTATCTGTATTCAAGGAACTAAGGTGGGCTAGCTGGTTACGAGTATTATGTATGTATCTCGCTGTGTCCCGCATAAATTTGCGCCGTAAAACCATGTTTCATAATACCTCTATATGTGCATGCGTGTACTGAAATAGTTATTATTGCTTGAGTCAATATTGGAGAAATCGGGATCGAATCCCGGCCACGACGGCCGCATTTCGATGGGGGCGAAATGCGAAAACACCCCTGTACTTAGATTTAGGTGCATGTTAAAGAACCCCCAGGTGGCCAAAATTTCCGGAGTCCCCCCACTACGGCGTGCCTCATAATGAGATCGTGGTTTTGGCACGTAAAAACCCCTAATTTAATTTTTTAATGTTCGAGAAATCTTGGGGATTGATTGATTGATTGATGTGTGATGTTTTATGGCGCAAGGGTCAGTTATGGCCAAAGAGCGCCATGCCAGTGTTGTGAATGTGCCGTCGAGCAATGAATTCTGAGAAGTAGATGAAACATGGCTGTAAAGGGGCCTAAAATTATCGCTGTAAAGTGCGTAAAATATATATGTACTAAAATCATGGCAATGACTAATGATGTGTACTATGAAATGAGGAATGCATTGAGAAGAAGAATAATATATTTAAAATACTTAAGATACAGTAATTGGCAAGAAGCACTACTACCTAAACAGAGCCCTTGAACACAAGGGCCTGGAGGCATGTGCTATCAAAAATTATCACAGCGACATCCTCTGGAGAGAGGATGTGCTACGAACTTATTGGGCTAATAACATGTAGCACAACATCACTCAAAAAATCGAGGACTGCTTTGGCATAAAAAGCGGTTCTTCACCAATAAATAGCATGGGATGTAGAGGGATAGTTGTAGCGTTATGCTACCGGAAAATGTATCCTTCTTTCGGCTTCGGCTTCCCGACACTCCACGAGGACATGGAGGACGGTCAGCCTCTCACAACATCTACCACAGGTTGGTGGTTCATCACCAATAAGCAAAAATTGTGGGGTGCCATATGTATGTCCTATTCTTAGACGACAGAACAGGACATCAGTTCGTCGTGTTTAGTTATGGGGGGCCAGTAACCTAGCTGTGGCTTAATCAAATGAGCTTATGACTTGTTTGTGTGTCCCACAAGCGTTGCCAGTGGCTTCGCAGTTTCTTTCGCAAGAAAGGTTTCAAATCTGTTGCAGAAACAGCAGCTGTAGAGTTAATAGCGGTTGATGTGACTGATGTGGCCATTTGGTCTGCAAGAACATTGCCCTCGATGCCTCTATGCCCAGGCACCCAGCATATAATGATATGCTGGCTAGTGGCGTAAGCTCTACAAAGAACAGAATAGAGCTCAATGAGTACAGGATTTCTTAGTTTGCAGAATGACATCAAGGCTTTCACGACACTTTGAGAGTCTGTATATATGATAGTCTTTTGAAGTTTTGATTTCTTTATATGCTTTACAGCTGATAAAAGTGCATAGGACTCAGCCGTAAAGATACTTGTTTCCGGGTGGAGTACACCGGATTCCGAGAAGGATGGGCCGACGGCTGCATAAGAAACCCCGGCGTGTGACTTAGAAGCGTCTGTGTAATACTCTGTGCACGAGTACTTGGACTGAAGTTCTAGGAAATGCATTTTAATGTGTGCCTCTGATGCGTGTTTCGTGACTTCTATAAATGATGTGTCACAATCTATGAGCTGCCACTGCCACGGAGGTAACAGTTTCACTGGGGCCATAGGACGATGATCAAGCAGCGGAACACCCATTTCCTCACTAAGATTCCTCACACGCAAAGAGAACGGCTTTCTCGCTGAAGGTCGATTGTGGAATAGTGTGGCAGCGGTCACATCGTTTATTGTTGAATAAGACGGATGTTCAATATTTCCTTGCACTTTCAGAAAATATGTAAAACTGCTGTATGACCGCTGCAGATGAAGTGACCACTGATTCGACTCTACGTAGAGGCTCTGGATTGGACTTGTCCTGAAAGCACCAGTCGCGAGGCGGATACCTAAGTGGTGAACACGGTCTAGTATTTTTAATGCACTTGGCGTTGCAGAATTATAAATTATAGACCCGTAATAAGGCGTGAGAGGACAAGACTTTTATACAGGTTAAGCAGACACTTTCGGTCACTACCCCAAGTCATATGTGATAGAAGCTTTAAAAGGTTCATTGTCTTCAGGCATTTGGCCTTAAGATACTTAATATGAGGAATAAATGTAAGCTTGGAATCCAAAATAATGCCTAGAAACTTATGCTCGCTGCTGACAGAGAGTGCATCTCCTTTGATTTGTATACTGGGGACAGGCATTATGCCTCTCTTGTTTGTAAAGAGTACGGAAGTGCTCTTCTGAGCGTTTACTTTAAAACCGTTCTCATCTGCCCATTTGGACAATTTGTTTATTACAAGCTGCACTTGTCGTTCGCAGATGGCAATATTGCATGACTGGAAGGCAATTTGCACATCGTCGACATAAACAGAGTAAAACATTGGCCGTGGAATGACTGTGTGCAGGGAATTCATTTTTACAATAAATAGTGTGCAACTAAGCACGCCTCCCTGTGGAACACCGGTCTCTTGGGTGAATGACTTAGACAAAGCGTTGCCCACTCTTACGCGGAATGTGCGATTAGATAGGTAACTTTCGATTGTATTTAACATGTTGCCACGGACACCCATCGCAGAGAGATCTCGGAGAATGCCGTAGCGCCATGTCGTGTCGTAAGCTTTTTCTAGGTCGAGGAACACTGAAAGACAGAACTGCTTATGTATAAAAGCGTCTCTAATATAAGACTCAATGCGAACAAGGTGGTCTGTTGTGGACATACCTTCCCTGAAACCACATTGGAAGGGGTCTAGTAATTTGTTATTTTCAAGGAAACAGATTAAGCGCCTGTTGATCATTTTTTCAAATAGTTTGCACAGACAGCTTGTTAGCGCTATTGGCCTGTAGCTGCTGGCTAGGGACGGGTCTTTGCCTTGTTTAAGCACGGGAATGACTATAGCTTCCTTCCACGAGGACGGGATATATCCATGCGCCCACATGACATTGAAAAGATACAGGAGTGTTTTCAGCGCTTCAGGATTCAGGTGCTTAATCATTTCATATATGACACGATCACCGCCTGGCGCAGAGTTATTGCAGCAAGCGAGGGATGCTTTCAGTTCAGTTAAAGTAAATGGATAGTTGTAGACCTCACTCGATGAACCTTTACGTTTTAGGGGCTGTCGCTCTTCGCGTTCTTTGACTCTCAAAAATGCTTGTGTGTAGTGGGACGCACTGGAGATATATTCAAAGTGTTCGCCCAGACAACCAGCCTGATCTTCCAGGCTCTCTCCTTGAGTACTTACTAAGGGGAGTGGGTGTACCTCCCGGCCTTTTAATTTATTTACTCGATTCCACACTTTCGTCTCATCCGTGTAAGAATTTATACTGGAGATGTACTTCTCCCAACTCTTCCTTTTAGCACGTCGACGTGTTCTTCTAGCCTGGGACTTTATTTGTTTGAAATTAATCAAGTTTTCGGCGGTTGGAGAGTCGCGAAGTCGTCCCCAAGCTTTGTTTTGATTTTTCCGTGCTTCCTTGCATTCTTCGTTCCACCACGGGATACGACGTTTATTAGCCAGTCCGTTAGTTTGACGGATGCATGTTGTGGCAGTCTCAATTATAAAGCCCGTTATATATGCTACAGCATCATCTATATTTAAAAAGGCAATATCATCCCTGCTTAAATAAGTTTGTTCGTGGAAACGTTCCCAGTTAGCCGAGTCAACCTTCCATCGGGGAATGTGTGGGGAGCATAGATCTTGTTTTGTCAGTTTTAACATGATTGGGAAGTGGTCGCTCCCAAAAGGGTTCTTCAGAACGGACCACTCCAGGTACGGAATCAGTGTACTCGACACGATACTTAAATCTATGGAGGAGTATGTGTTGTGCGCCATGCTGTAGTAAGTTGGCTCTTTCTTATTAAGTAAACATGCTCCTGAAGAAAAGAGAAAGTTTTCAATTAGGCGTCCTCTCGCATCGCAACGAGAGTCTCCCCACAATGTGTTATGTGCATTTAAATCTCCGACAACTATGTATGGTGCCGGAAGTTCATCTATGTAGTTCTGAAATTCAGTTTTATTAAGATGATAATTAGGAGGGATGTATATAGAGCTAACAGTGACTAGCCTGTCAAACAATACCCCTCGGACAGCAACTGCCTCTAGGGGCGTACGAAGTTTCAGTTCTCGACAGGCAACACCTCTGTCAACTACGATAGCAACACCGCCGGATGACACGGAGGTGTCATCGCGGTCTTTGCGAAAGATGGCGTATTGCCGGAGAAAGTTGCATTGTGTAGGTTTAAGGTGTGTCTCCTGAACACACAGCACCTTCGGATTAAACTTGTGTAGGATTTCTTTGACGTCATCGAGGTTGTGTAGGAGTCCTCTGACGTTCCACTGTATAATTTGTGTATTCATGTTGAAAGTGTTTTTTGTGCTGTGTGTAAAGGAGACTAACTTAAGCTACAGAGCCCTTGTCGGGCCCTGTGATGCGGGCTTTTTCTTTTTTGGAGCGATCGCGAGATTCTCGCGGCTCCTTAGGCGCTGACGGCGCCGTCTGGCCAGTTGTTGTGTCCATCGCCTCTTGCGAGGCGCTGGACACGCGCTCTTGCGAGCGGTTGGTTTGACGGGAAGGCCTCGCCTCGAGGGACGAGGCCCTGGAGGCCACCAGCCCAGAGGTCGATGGCCCCTTCTTGTGAGTTGGCGGAGCAGCGCTAGCTGCAGCCGCCGAGGGGGCGGATGGCGTCACTGCGGGCTCGCTGCTTGCAGGCCGGGCAGGCGCCGGAAGCCGTTGTGTCGCTGCCCCCTGACGCGCCACATCGGCAAAGGTGTTTTTGGGCAGGTATGATACCCGCCTACGTGCCTCCTTGAATGTGATATTTTCTTTGACTTTAATAGTCACAATTTCTTTCTCTTTCTTCCATGACGGGCACGACCGTGAGTATGCGGCCTGCTCACCATCACAGTTGACACAATGTGGAGTGTTATTGCAAGTTTCGGAGGAATGTTCATTGGCACTGCACTTAGCACAAGTTTGCCGGCCTCGGCAATTCTGTGAACTGTGCCCGAATCGCTGGCACTTGAAGCACCTAAGAGGATTTGGCACGTATGGCCTAACACGAAGTCTGAGGTAGCCGGCCTCGATGGACTCGGGCAGGACACTTGAACCAAAAGTAAGTACTAGGTGCTTGGTCTTGATTTCTTTGCCGTCGCGCCTCATCTTAATTCTTTTAACGTTTATCACATTTTGCTCACTAAAGCCCTCCAAGAGTTCAGCCTCGGTTAGCTCCATTAAATCATCATCTGAGATAACGCCACGGGTGGTGTTCATAGTACGATGTGGGGTTACTGTCACTTGGGTGTCCCCAAATGATACTAGATTGGGCAGTTTCTCATATTGTTTCACATCACGGAGCTCCAAGAGGAGATCCCCGCTTGCCATCCTGGATGCTTTAAAGCCTGGTCCAAAAATATTAGTCAAAGACTTTGAGACAAGAAATGGTGACATTGTTCGTACCGATTTGTTTGAGGTTTCAGAGTGAATGATATGAAATCTGGGGAAATTCTGTGTTTGGCGTCCAAAAAACTGGAACACATCTTCGGTGCGCCCTCTTTTCAGACGGCGATCAGGGAGTGGTGGAAAAGGACTAGCCATAAGAATATCTGGGTTTTCGGCAGCAACGCCAGCCACCCACCATGGAGCCCAACAAGGGGACGCTGCAGGGCCTGTAAACACAAGGCCTGCAGACGCCAGCTGTACGTCACCACTATAACCAAATATGGATTATCCAAGGTTGGCTACCCACACAAGGTTAACCCTTGCCGCCCAGAAGATCAGAAGTAAAAGGAAGTGAGTAGGAGACAGGAAAGATTGAAAGTCAGAGAGAAAGACGAAGATTGAGGAGGAGGACAGGAAAGGGCGACTGCCGATTTCCCCCGGGTGGGTCAGTCCGGGGGTGCCGTCTATGTGAAGCAGAGGCCGAAGAGGTGTGTTGCCTCCGCCGGGGGGCCTTAAAGGTCCGAACACCCAGCATCGGCTCAACCCCCAGGATCCCCCTTTCCCCAGACACGGCTAAGCCGCGCACGGCTATACGCGGGAGGGTCCAACCCTCGTGTGCTCGGGTACGTGGTGGCGCAACTCACCAAACGCCTGCTGACGCAGACGCCCCTGCGGGGGAAATCTTGGGGAATCATTTCGTGTCGGCCCTTACACAGCTCATCGCCGTCTGATAAGTGCCACTGTACGTTAATTTTCTTTTTGTTCACTGATGGTTCAGTTTTGGAAGTGGCAGCCATGCCTCTGATGTTTGTGCACAGCTGACTCAGCAACGGGCGTTCCAAGGCCGTAGTTACATGAGTTTAGCTTGAATTTGAGCAGCCAACGCCTGAACAGCCGATCATGGTTTTTCTAGGCGCCTGCAACCGGGTAATCTTTGTGCGTGACAAAGCCGGACTGCAAGCGCATCAATACATAGTTTGCACGTGCGTCACTTCCGCACCGGTCCGCGAGCCTGTCCGCCATCTCTAGGCACCTGCTGGCCTGCGGAAGCGTGCTGGGGCAGGCTGCGCGCGCTGATGCGTTGTTGATCCGAAGTTACTTTTCGCGTCGTGATCATGCCAATCTGCGCGATTTTCGGTTGCCGCACAAGAGGTACCACTGCCGCGAAGCCGAGCTACGCAGAACCGGGCGTAGGTCCACACCAAACGTAATAACGTGGCAGTGCGAACGCACAAGAATGCTGTCGGAGAAACGTCGGTGCCTGTGGCTTTCCCGGATAAATCGGAAGGACCTGAACAACGTGCGTGTCGTCACTTTGTTTCGGGCGAGTATATAACACGCCAAAACACTGCACATCACGCATGATCGTAAAAGGGCGGCAGCGAAAGCCCCGTACTGGTTGGTGACCGCCCGCTCCCACACGCATAGTCGCCTTTACCGATCTGAAAAACGCCCGTGTACTTGTGTTGTAGTGCACGTTAAAGAACTCTGGGCGGTCAAAATTATCGCGGAACCCTCCACTGCCGCGTGTTTCACAATTAGATCGTGATTTTAGCACGGAGAACCCCAATTTTGTTTTTTTAACGGCCTACAAACTGCTTCGCATCGTCATTTCTTGGTATGTGTGCTTCGCTTAGCGATATGCTAAGCAATATTTGAATGTCTGCATGCTTTCAATATAGTGGGCTACTTCTATTTAACGCAACAAAATTCACATGCATGGACATGCACCTAACTCTAAACCAAAACTCGCAGAAAGAAACGAACACACGTTTTGAAGCTTGGGGAAAAAGTGCATATAGGTGAACCATTGTGGCAAGAAAGCATTCCCTGAATGAAGCAGCACAAAAAATACTGAGATAGTTTTCTCTGCCGCACGCCAAGAAACATATATATGCTTTCATTGACTCACCTCGCCGAGGACGATGGTAAGACCCGACGACGGGCGCTTCGCTGCAACCTTCCTCATCCAACCGCTCGTGAAGTAATTGTGCGCCTTCAGCGATTTGTAAGCCTTTATTTCGTTCAGCGTGACGTAGCTCGTGGACGGGACAAGATAATTAATAATATCCACGTACGTCGTGGCCGGGTGTGGTATCCACGCCAACGTGCAGCTAGTATGGGTCCACGCCGTCGCACATTCCGACCTGTTCTTTGTAGCGAGCCCGCGTCGGCCCTACAAGCTCGTCCATGTAGAAAGGGAAAATTCAGGGCTCCGGACTTTTGCCATCGCAAAGCTTTCACGATAGCAAACACGCGGCGCTAACACGTAGAAACGAACGCCGAACACAAACGCAGCGGGCCAGCGGCTAGTAGCGAGGTGCCTAGCGATGGCGGACGGTCGGGGCAGGCGGCGGATATGACGTCACGTGCAAACTATGTATTGACCCTTTTCGCGCAGCAGTTTGTTTTAGAGAAACGAGATGGCGCTCACGGCGGCGCGCCATACCTCTCCTCAGCGACCGCGCACGAATACGAAACCATTACCGCTTCTACCTTGCTTCTGTGCGATCAGCTGTCGGAAATGCAACTGAGCTTTCGCTAACACACTGTGCTCCAATCATGCTAGATTGAATCATGTGGATTGAAGACGTGTGCAGTAGTTGGCTGCAAAAATAGTGACTGGCATGTTAAGTAATAGAATGAATCTGTGTGGCCAAGTTCGCGGACCGCTGCTGCAACTGTCCCAACGTGTTACCGGCACTTCGTAATGTACGGCCTTCCTCGAGGATACAGAAATTTGCTCATCCGCCAGCCTTGTATCGTTAACCTTCAAAGAAAGGGCATCATCCCCAGAACGTTGGCAAGAGTGAGTACCACTCGTTAAACAACGACAAAGGGATTATAGAGCCGCTTCCTGTCATAGTAAGTTTCGCACACGTTATCTATACACATCTGTCCCAAATGGCAGGAAAACTTACGCCCACTCTATCGCCAACGTATCAAGAATAAGTTAATGGGCGCACACTTTAATATATGCGCACTGTATACGCACAATAAATGACGGACTACACCTATGGCGCACGAGTGGTCGAAGCTGAATGTTTCGTGACGGTCCACAAAAGTAAGCGAGTTAATAGCTGTAATATACATTTTCTACAAGGTATTACAATGTCCAAAACAGCTACGTTTCAAGCCTCGTGCGCAGCAAGAACAAATCTATCGAAACTGAGCACACCCGCGAGCGATTAGGCAGAAAATAATCCGATAGTGGCCGCACCGAGGAACTTCTCTGAGTCAGAAACTGACAAGCCACTGCTTCAAAATATTTGCCGAATAAAGAACAAAGAGCAAAACACACTAATCCTGACTGAATTCATAACCGGAAAGCTTGGATAGCTTGGAGTACATATTTAGCCCCGCTTTTAGAACAAGCACCATATGCGCTGCTGACGCCGTTTGGACATAGCTTACAGCTCCGAAAGCGCTTTTGCGTGTTCTCTGAAGCGGTGATCAAAGCTTCGTGTCGTCCACCTAGTCACCGTCTACGATATCTCCGAAAACAGGTTTTTTAAGCCGCGCCGGCGTCATACACCTTCGTTGTAAACAAGGAGGCAACGGAGGCAGTTGAGGCAAGCAATGGACGCGTCACCACGTGATCAAACATGGCAGCGCCCACGGGACCGCCGCGAAAAGGGTCAATAGGCTTCAGCGGCGAAGCGGTGGCGGCGGCTGCGCTTCCTCGAACCGGAAACAGCGAGCAGACGGCGCATCCCAGAATTCCTCGCTCTTTTACGGGTCACCTATCCGGAGCGGCGCGCATGACAGGTGGTGCGACAGCTGCATACTCCGCTGGGGGCGCCACGGTAGTTCCGCGGTATGAAAATGACGGAGCGCGGGCGCCTCATTCTCTCTCCTGTGCAGCGCCGCGATGAGCGCTCGGGGCGCTGCCGCGAAACCATCTTCCGCTCAAGCTAACCATCTCCCCGCTGCTTCGCATCCACACATGGTTCCCTTTAGCGGGAGATGGAGTAATTTCACCCTTGTCAGCACGGATTTCGAAAAGGCTATTCTTGCGAAACGCAGTTCGCAATTTTCTTTCACGACCTGCATGTTAACCTTGACAGTAACGTTCAGACTGATGAATAGAATTCCTGGATTTTGCATAAGCATTTGACACAGTTCCTCATAAACGTTTGCTGCTAAAATTGTCTCAGTTAAATTTACACCTCGACGCAGTAAAGGGGATAGAAGCATTCATGACTAACCGCTCTCAGTTTGTTTTCGTTAATTCCATTCTTCTAGCAGACTCCGCGTAACATCAGGCGTCCTGCAGGGGTCCGTCTTAGGACCGCTTCCTTTTTAAATTTATATTAATGATCTACCAACGCATGTATCATGTAACTTTCGTATGTTTGCAGATGATTGTGTATTCTACCGCAAAATTACCAACACATTTGACCACACATTCATCCAGAACGATCTCAATAATGTACAAGAATGGTGTAATTGCTGGCTAATGAACCTAAATCCTAACAAATATAAACTCGTACATTTCACTCGCTGCCGTAACCCTTTCATGTTTACCTATTCCATTGCTTATGTTGCAATAGAATCAGTCCCATCATTCAAATACCTTGGTGTCACTTTATCTTGTGATCTGTCCTGGAGCTTGCACACTACTAACATAATCTCATCTGCTAATAGATCACTGGGATTTCTTAGGCGACATCTACGTCATACCCCACAAGTAAAAGTGTTAACCTATAAATCATTTGTAAGATCGAAAGTTGAGTATGCTTCTCCCATCTGGAACCCGCATCAGATTTATGTCATAAATGCACTTGAGGCTGTGCAAAATCGGGCTACTAGGTGTATTCATTCTTCATATTCGTACAATATCAGCATTTCATTGATGAAAGCCGAATCTGGCTTGGAAACGCTTTCTTTCCGTCGACAGGTTGACACCCTCTCTCTCTTCCGTTCATTTTTTTACAGCTCTCTAAATCACCCACCGTACATCACACCCCCTTCATACATATCTCATCGCACCGGTCATCCGCTTCAAGTTGCACGCGCACGTGCCCGGACCACTACTTTTCAAGCATCATTTTTTATTCGAGCATCAAGGGACTGGAACGGCCTTCCACACGCCATCGCAGCCATCACAAGCCCATCTGCCTTTACCGAAGCTGTTGTCACCCATATCTGAAAATGAACGCTTGTTTCTAATGTTTATTTTTTTTAACCACCCCTTATGTAATACACCTCCAATGGGGTTTTTAAGGTAATAAAGTGAAGTATAGGAGAAGGCAGGGAAGGAACAACGCGCGGGAACGCTATGCCAAGACAGGGGGAGAGAGTGTGTTCGTTGGCTGTGACGTTCCCCACCGTGGCATGGTAACAGGACAATAATAAACCGAGCTGAAAAACTAGTTCGGGAAAGCAGTCTTCTTAGACTGCGTTTTCCAACTTGCAGTGTATAACCATTGGCGATGGGGCCTGGTGAGAGGCTTTTTATAGGCTTTGTTCATGCCTATCTATTCATGCCTACCTATGCATACGCAAGATGCCAGTGTACGTGTTTAAAGAAAAAAAAAGTTTATTTTTACATGCCTTTCAAATTGAGCTACAAAGCAATGAAGAATCATCACGTTATCTTCGGTCGGCTATGTAGAACATGCAGCATCAATCCCGACGCACATATTTTTAAGGACAGTCGGGAAAATAAACCTGGTACTTTGTGTCATTGCAGAGGTAGCGGTACCACCAGTCGCAGCTTTCCTGTGGGTTCTTAATTTGGTCTTTCCACTTGTGATGTTCACAGTGCAATGTCGCTGTAGAAAGAGAGAACATAAATCACGTAGCTAATTACGTTGACATTGGTAACTTGAACCGCGAAAACACGTTTTTTTTTCCTTTTTGAAACCAGCGACAATTGATATCGTGCCGCTTTAAAGCGACAGCATTCTACTGTGCGGTAGCACGCTTCCGCGCTATGTAGATGAACGGTTCCCGTGTGACCGTTAAGGCCCGTTTATAGTCCGACGTTCACGGCGCGCGGGCCAGCGTCGTTTGCGGCCGGTCACGCTGCGCCAGCGTTTCGGCCTTAAGGGCAAGATATAGTCCGGCGTAACGCGCGCGCGCAGCCACGCCCGGCGCGGTTAAGCAACGCCGGTGAAAACTGCACAATCTACAGTCCGGCGTCACGGCGTAGCCGGCGTGCGCAGCTGCGTCCGGCGCGCTCAGCGCCGCCGGCGCGGAGATAGAACATGTTCTATTTCACGCGGATGCCGCTAGACCAGAACGCACTGCGCATTGTAGGGGCAGTGGGCAGAAAGCAAAATGGCGGCTTGCGGCGCTCGTAGTGAAAGCGCGGCTGTGGCTTTCTCAACGTCCGTGGACGATGACAACGCAAGTGAGGATGTATGCACATGTTACGCTTCCACTTTTGAAGTAGCCGACGCTCTAGCGCTAGGACTGCGATCTTCTCTGGCTGTCAGGACAAGTTAGCGCCATGCCGTGAAGGCAGTCAAACAGCACACGGAGCGAGACCTGTGTATAAGGTATTTTTTTGTGTTTGCGTATGTAAAAAATCACGATGTGCTTTCTTGTCGAACTTATGTTTATATTTTAATGCATGACTGGCTCCAAGACAATTATGCATGTTGGTTGCCTGAAATAAAAAGCGCGCAACTCGGACGGCGCGGGCACATTGTCAGAAAGTGAGAATGCGCATGCGCCATGGATCGCGCGGCCGTGAAGTTACGCTCCCACACACAGAGATGGCGCTAGCCTCGCGCGGCGAGCGCGTCGAACTGTAGAGGAGGCAAATTTCTTCCACAGGCTGGCGTGGCGGCGTAGCGTATCCGACTTCACCTGTCGCGGCTGGCACGCCGAAAACGCTGGACTATATCTTGGCCTTTATAGTCCGACGTAACGTGAGCGCGCGCGCGCGCGCGCGTACGCTACGTCACGTTGGCAAAAACGAACCCCTCTATAGTCGAGCGCACCATCGCCGCCAACGTAACCGACGGCTTCCGCGCGCCCGGCGCCGAATTGACTCCTGACCCATTCGCGCGTTGGTCGCTTCGCTACGCCGATCCACAATGCATTTCGCGCGAAGAAAGAAAGGTGCCCACGCCGCTTCGCCCCTGCTTCGCCGACGGTCGCAAACAGCCGTTCAAAGCAGCGCGCGGGCTTGGGATCGTTCTGCGCATGCTCCGAAGGTAACAGCTGACGTCGCGCGCGTTCAGATGGCGTTTCGGCTGGCGCAGCGCAACCGGCGTAGCGTGGCTGGCCGCGAACGACGCGGGCCCACGCGCCGATAACGTCGGACTATAAACGGGCCTTATAGACGATTTGCAGCAGCCGGTTTGTGCAACTGAAATCAGATGGCGCCACCGGAGCGCCGCGCGTGTCGGACATCTCTGGCCTTGGGCGCGCAAACGAAACTACCATTGCTCAGTCGCGAAAGCGTAGCCAGCGGCGTTTAACAAGCGCAGTTTGTCAAACGTCGAACAATATTCTGCTCCATGTGGAGATTAAGGGGAAAATGTGTGCTGTGGTCAGATGCAAAAACTGTGATGGCGACATCAAGCTGTGGAACACGTCGGTGTGAAATACACGCGCCACAGCTGCATCAAGACTGCCCGTGCCCGAGGCCGTTTTCCATGCGCGGATTTCCTCAAGGAAAGAAAAACAAGCTCACCCGACAATGCTGGATAGCGAACCTACAGAGAAAGAACTTCAATTAAGGCACATCGGCAAGAGTAAGTAGCAGATCATAGTACCGAATAAGCGAACGCGCTCGGCGTGCGGAATAGTGTATCAACTTCCCATCTTGCGCTTGCTGTACATTAAGGTCACCGTGCGGTGTTTCCGTGGCAGAACACAAGCATTAGCGATATCGTATTGGAACAGTCACCTGCTATCAGTGATGTTTATCCTTAAGCGAAATTACACGCCACGTGCGTATATGCGCCGGGATCGGTGCCAATTAAGGCGTACTAGTTGTCGCGGTGAGAACTCCTGCAAGAAAGATAGGAAAAGTGCTATCTGAATCACATTTTTAAATCGTTAAGCTTGAATTCCTGCCTGCGCGTCTGATTTTACATATGTTGGTTTCGCTGCTGTTTCGGATGCACGGTGTGATCAGAACGTAGACCTGGAGTTGTTTGTGGCCACAGGTGCGCGAAAGCTAGCTGTGTTGACGCTGTAGCACAAAATTATTGTTTTAAACAACGCTAGAAGCGTTGGTTGCGTGTTTATCGTATCGTTTATCGTAAATGTCAAGAGAAACCATGAAAATAAAAGTAAATAATTTCAAACTTACCAGTTTGACATTATTTGATTAGCTGCGTATTAAAGTAGTGGTAACTACAAATCAGCTGTTTCCTTCTGCCTTGTGTATTTTAGGTTTCCCCCAAAGCGCATGCTGAATATATATATTATTTACTTTAATTTTCATAGCCTCTTTTGACATCGCGAAATTGTGGCATTATTTGACACTATGAAATTATGACATTATTTGTGATTATGGAAAAGACATTGGCAGCACATTGCTTTTGCCTTTTTTGTCACATTTGTGGCAGTTTGCAATAAGAACTGCATGCGTTACCCATGTGCGTGCTTTTTATTTATGTGGACTCCTTTATTCTTACGTTCAAATAAAAGCAAACCATTGTAAATATTACATGAATCACCCTTTTTTTCAGGCATGTTCTATTCACTTTGTTGATGGGCGTCCAACCAAGGACTATCCCTACCCAACACTGCAGCTTGGAACACAGCTTTAGCAGCAGATGCCATCCTTGGATTGACACAAAGCTTTCCCAACATTGCCACTGTCAAAAAGGTTGATGCCCTCTGCAAACCCCTGTAGTCCAGTGCAGGCTTCCCATCTTGGTCGATTGCCTTGACCATGTAGTCGTAGACAACTGAAATAGGGGAGAAACATTTGTATGTACTGCGGGAATGAAAAAAAAATGGCAATGAAAGAAAGCTGATTTTTTATTTACTCCTCAAGACATCCGCAGATGTTTGAAATAACTAAAATAACACGATAGATACAGTCTGACATTAAACTGATCGTTTGGATTTATAAATTATAGTTCTGGAGTTTCAATAATTCATACATATTTGATTACTAAGCTGGTGTTGCTCTCCTATGAAGAGTTTGGAAAGTTCAAACTCTCAGAACTACGTGCATGGCGTCGACGCAGCACACAGATTTTCAAAATTATACGTGCATAAAAAATAAAGCGGCCTTTTTAGAGGGTTATTTCTTCGGATCTCTTTCTTTCTCGTTATACCTCGTTTTCTGTCACACTGAGCTAGAAGCTGCTTACGTCGGTCTCCGATCGAAATCGGACACTTCGATTACGATTTGCGGATCACGACCGACTGGATTCGGATCGAGGCTCAATTGCGATCGAACGTGCCCGTGTGACACGGGTTTTACTATGAAACAACACCCGTTCGGGGGCATTCAGTTAGTGGATCCAACAATCACAATCTGCCGCTCTGAAGTCAACTACGCGAAACTATTGCGTGCCCGCCGCACAGGTGAATTCTGCAGAGATCAGTGCACCAGTATCGAGGCAAACGCTTGCCTCAACGTATGTGGGAAGCTAAAATACCAGCGAGCGAGATGTCAACACACAAGCGGACACGGATTTTTCACTCGGCGCTCAAGCATACACATTCGAGGCCGTCAAGCAAAGCGCGAGAGGCTGGGCAACCACTTCAAACAGCTCAGATCGTAGCTTAAGTACACCACACTAACCACAAAAAGAAAAAGAACTAGCGAACTGACGTGAACGCCGCACAAGAAGCCTCCATGAGCTCGAATCGCTCGGCGCGAACGAGCGACGCGCATGCACGATGATCCAGCGCCAGATCGCTCCGGCGCGAGCACATACAACGTTAAAATGACAAACAATGGTTCACTTACATGATCGTTGAACCATGGGACAAAGCTTTGTGTCGTCGATCCAGCCGCTGTCCATCGGTGGACCCGAAACAACGCCGCTTGCCGCACCGTCGCCCACGACTATATACAGCAGTACGGCTCCTTCGCTGGCCTTCAACCCAAGGCCAGTCATGCCGGCGCAATGACGTGATCAAACATGGCCGCGCCCGTGCGCCGCTGCTGAAAACCGTCTATACTCCGACGCGCACGCCGTTGGCTGTTATCTTCGGAGCATGCGCAGAACGATCTCAAGCCCGCGCACCGCTTTAAACCATCGGCGAAGCGGCGTGGGCACCTTTATTTCTTCGCGCGAAATGCATTGTGGGTCGGCGCAGTCGACGCGACCAACGGGCGAATGGGTCAGGAGCACGGTGTAAGATATATACTCTTTAGGTGAGGACACTCGCCAGACTCGATCGACCAGATAAAGTAGCAAAGGCGCGCGCCGATCGGCCCGATGACGGCAGCGGATACCTATCGGCAGTACCACGCAACTTCAACACAGAAAGCTTTTTATTGGTTTAATCTCCCGTTGTTAAAGCAACCGGTGGTTCGCGGGAAATCCGAAATGTTTGAGTGACGCACGAAAGTAGGTCACCGGGGAGAGTGCATGCGCGCGTTCCTTGTTGGCGCACGCTCTCGCCTGCGTTCTAACTGAAGTTGCGTCGTTCCGCCGATAGGTATCCGCTGCCGTCACCGCCCCAATAGACGCGCGCCCTTGTTACTTTATCTGGTCGATCGCGTCTAGCAAGTAAGCCGAGAAGTGTCCCCACCTAAAGACTATATATCTTACACCGTGGTCAGGAGCCAATTCGGCGCCGGGCACGTCGGGGCGCGCTGAAGCCGCCGGTTACGTTGGCTGCGCCAGTGTGCCCGACTATAGAGGGGGTCCTTTTCGCCAACGCGACGTAGCGTGCGCGCGCGCGCTCACGTTACGTCGGACTATAAACGGCCCTTGAGACTGAGTAGTCGGCGAAGTAAATTGAAGTTCCAGTAGTATCGCAGGGCCGCGATTTTGTAGCGATGCCTTATGACTTATTCTATACTAGTCTTATCATCCACCGCTCACGCCCGGCTGATCCCGTTGATAACGCGAGCGGACCGTCGCTCTGACCACTGACAAAGCGCGATAAGCGCGAGAAGGCATTATTACTGAAAAGGCATCACTACAAAATACCGGCCCAGTTTTGCTGCCTAGAACAGTGCAGCCAAAGCTATGGGGTCGCATCGCCCTTTTCTTAACAGGAATGCTCATAATCGTTTGTAGATATCTGTACATTACGTATCGTAGAAAAAAGTTATGCATGTTACCTTCCTTATTAAAACATTTTTATGATGTGAATGACTCGTTGCCTCATGGCACCCACTTCGCGATTGATGGGTGCACGTTTCGCCTCATTTCGAGCCTCTTCAAAGAAAAAAAAAGAGCAAAAATTGAGAGTTTCTTGTACGATGGTGGACTTCGAGCTAGGGTCACTATATACATGTTCTGTCCATTAGGCCTCAGCCGCATGCATACTTCCCTCGCGCCAACGCCAACTAGCGTTTCGAGCTGACTGCTGTGTGCATAACGTCACACGGTAATATTTATGCTTCAAAAGCGAGAGCACGTGCCCAAGCGCCAGTCGCGGAAAAATGTAATAGGTGAATAACTCTCAGCATACTAGGTATTTCGGCGTGGACTGTTTTCGTTTTCTTTGCACAACCACCTCCTAGTAAAGAAGAACTTTTGGATAGTCCATGCCAACTACCTTCTCGATGTGCCTTCAGCTCTGCGGCCAGAGGTTCTACATGCCCGTCGGGACGATCCCATCCCTGAGCAGCTTGGATTCTCCTGTACCCTTGGGATGATTCAGAAGTATTACTGGCCGCACCTGACCGCCAACGTCGTCCGTTATGTCAGAACGTGCGAAATTGTCAGTGACGCAAAGCACCACCAAGCAGTCGAACGGAATTGATACAACCAATCCAGCCTCCTTGCCGACCGTCCCAACAGATCGGAATGGACTTCCATGCACGTTTTCCGACTTCAACATCCGGAAATAAGTAAATCGTCGTGGCGACGGACTACCTTACGCTCTTCGCAGAAACCAAAGCCCTAGCTGTCGAAAGGTAGTGCAGCCGAAGTAGCGCAAGTCTTCGACGAGAACATCCTGCTGCGACATGTTGCCCCAGAAGTCTATCACCGACACAGGAAGGACCTTTACAGCAGAGCTCGTCCAAGCAATGCTGTAATACAGCCAGACAAGTCACCGCAAGACAACCGCCTACCATCCCCAGACGAATGGCCTTATGGAGCGTCTGAATAAAATCTTTGCCGACATGTTGCGAGGTACGTCGGCATCGAGCACAAGACCTGAGATGCAGTCCTTCCGTACGTAAGCTATGCCTACAACACGGCACTGTAGGAAACAACGCAAATGACACCGTTCAAGCTGGTTTACGGAAGGAACCATGTGACGAAAATTTCGGCGTCGCCGCCTATCTCCAGTGTACCGAAGAAGCACAACTCACCCGCCTACGAATCAACAACTAGCAAACGACGGACAGCCGACACTACAATCTTCGACGACGCTACGTGGAATACCAGCTCGGTGACCATGGTTAGATTTCGACCCCAATACGCCCACGAGGGCTTAGTGAAATGTTTTTGAAACACTATTTCGGACCCCACAAGATCCTCGGACGTATTGGCGCCTGGACTGTGAGGTCGTACTGGACGGCATTACGGAAGCACAGCGGCGCCGCTCACGACCTGTCGTAGTACATGTTTCGCGCCTTAAGCCAGTTTGCCAGCGCTAACGAACTTTGGAACTTCAATTCTTTGTAGCTTTGTTATGTTTGTTTACTCTGTGTGCTCTTGTTTTTCGCTCTCGTGTTATGTTCGTAGCATCGGGAAGATGCTTTTTAAGAAGGGGGCATTGAAACGGGTATTCGTTTCTTTTAGCGGTGACACTTCACCGGCTAACAAATGTTAAAAGTTATCGCTCAGCTCAAGACACCCTTTTCTGTATCTGGAGATTCGCGAATTTTATCACTGGCTGTATTCATTTTTCGTTGTCACCGAACCTTGTGTAATCAGATTATATGCGCGACACGAATTGTTTAGTACTTTCAGGAAGGCACTTGGGCAGGCCTCTGAAACTCCGGTGATTTTTTTTTCCACGCGAATTACAGCACCATCCATGAGATGGATGTGAAAGCAAAATCGCTTTTCCTTTTTTTTTCTTGTCAACCCTCTCTCAACCTTGTCGTTTCTCTCTCGTCTTCAACTATCGGCGGCGCGGCCCGCGCTCGTCGTCGGCCGTGCTGATAATGGCCAAAACGGCAGCAATTTTTTTTCTGGCATTATGTGGTCAGTTTGCGGTTTTCGCCTTCCGCGCTAGCAGTGTGGTCCGTGTGGTACCGTACCGTTGCACGTTTGTCGGCTTTCCCCCGCAATGTCTCGCAACTGTCGCTGTTCGTGTGTGGTTCAATCGTGTGCGAACACATCAACACGAAGTGAGCCATGCGAAGTGAAATTCTAACACATCCTTAAAGGCAGCAGGTGAGCACTGTGCAGTTTACTTCCCGGTTTTTATATGTGATAGTAATTGCGCGCAGTCGTGCATGGCTGTCCGGTGGTGAGGCAGCAGCTAGCTGATTGGAAAATGCCGCAACGATGCAGTATATCGTTATGTCAACAAGCAGCGAACATAAAGCTCCTTATAAATATAGTACCACCTGTGCGTATCGCAAGGAACACGTGTGTAGGGGTGCTATGCAGGATGCGCCGAGTTTCTCGTTCGCACGAGTTTTACCCGAGTTTGCTCGATGGCAGTCAGTGAACGGAGATAGCAAGGAACGCGTGCAAAAACAGCAGGCAAAAAGAAATGTCGAGATAAAGCCGCGTATGACAACATGAGCGCACCCTGCGCGGCACAGTGCTTCTGCGCTTCACGACACAGAATATTGCGCAACAAAATGCGCCAGCGCCGCGTATTGTTATCAACGTATTATCGCAATTTAGCAATACCGTCATTGTCCACGTACGCAGAATTTGAGTGTGTTGTTCACTCCAATGTGCTTGCGGATTGCCTCTGCTACAGAGCCAACAGCGATCGCAGATGGATATCATAACGACAGCGCAGCAGTCGCAATTTGGCGGGTGAGGGCTATTGTGTGGAGTTAGGAAATTAGATTTTGAACGCAGGAAGGTGTTGGAACTGTTTAGTGTGCCGTGCTTGTGATGAAGAAATGCCATCACACTGGGTCTTGAAAAGCGAGCGTTTCTCGACGCTGACCGTGTTTGCGACACTGCGGCTCTTATACATCACCGATGACAGAGCAGCCATCTCAAACGACAGCTGCGATACGTTGTCGTTGGAAAACACTACGCACTGCTCAGGATCGTTGTCCACCACGGCGCATCGACGCCTTGCAAGCAGTTACAGTGGCGTGCCGATAATTATTTCCTATGCGCTACATCGCCACAATGCAAGCAATGAAACAGTGTTCTGGGGCCATGACAGCGCAAGAAGATATATGCATAAGCCAGTGAAAGTCGACGCTTTGTTTTTGATAGGGGTGCTCAGTACATCAGCGATAACAGTGCGTTTTGCGTGTTTTATTTCGGCGGTCAAGATTGTTGATGCCTCTCAGTTCCGCACCACGTGGCTGTTGCCGAAAAATAAGTTGGGCGTGGCCCAAACGTGGTGGGCGCGTGCACAAGTTACATGCCTCGCGTGGGGCATGGTTTTGATTGACAGGCGAACCCGTGCGAAACTCGTACAGAGGTCAACACTCATGCCTAGAACGACGGAACGTCGCGCTCGAGACTGCACGAGCGACATCTGCAGTTTGAAATAGGCCACATCTGAGCGTGCGCGGCGCCAATGATGCGCCGGCCTTGCATTTTTTGTCCTTGTTTATCGCCGCGGCTGCAACAACTGCTTTGGCCGTCAAAAGCGCTGTCACCGGTGTAGCGCAAGAACAAAAACAAACAAACAAGCAAGCAAACAAACAAACAAAAACGCAGCGAATCGTTCTCGGCGCCCAGTGCAAGCTATGCTTTAAGCTTATTCTTATTGACAATGTTATCACTGACAATGTTTGCTCACAAAACGCACAAGGAAATGCCTACGCTTACTACTCATGTATGTTGTTCTTACATTTGACAGCGTTCTTGTGGTACCTACATGTGATGATTTCAATAAATCTCATTAGTTCAGGATATCTAGGCAGCATTTTTCTGTATGTGCGATCGAAACCTACAATTACTAGCAATTAACGTTGGCGGGTTGACGACCAATCAACGATGAAAGTAGGTTTGTAAAATTCCCTCCTAACAGACGGCAGTGCACGCAATGCGTTATGCAAAATTCATGGCGCGATGCGCGAGGTATAGGTACGACGCAATGGCGGTATACCGCGAACTGAGAATAAGTCGATCTGCAGTATAGCGGGCGCCGAGCCGGGCGATTTCGCGCGTTTTTCTTTTTTGGCGGCGCAACACCATTGACAGGGCTTCTGCCGGCCAAAGCAGTTGTTGCAGCCGCGGCGATAAACAAGGAGAGAAAATGCAAGGCAGGCGCGTCATTGGCACCGCGCATGCTCAGATGTGGCGTATTTCAAACTGTAGATGTCGCTCGTGCAGTCCCAAGCACGACGCTCCGTTGTTCTAGACATGAGTGTTGACCTCTGTACTTCGCGAAACCCCCCTCGAGTTGAATTCGGGAACATGGCGGCGGCAGCAGCAGCCTGTGTCATCGCATCCAGAGGCCGCAAGCGTCAATATGACCGTCTGGACCCGTTCACCTACATGACCGACGTAGAGTTTCAGTGTAATTTTTGCCTTTCCAAAACGTCAGTGCGCTGACTGTGTGACGAGTTAGGCGAAGGCCCTCGTCTTCGCCTATGCTTTCCGAGCACAGACTGGTGTGACTAGGAAAAGTTCGTGCGATCGCTTCGGCTCTCTCCGGCTTCAAGCGCTTTTCGTCTACCGCGCCCCAACCCCAGGCCAGGTCCGGCGGCGTCATCAGAGTACTGGGGCACCTGCGAGCACCTGGGGTTCAACCCGGACCAACCAACCTGCGAAGGCGAAGTGGTCACATTATATAGGAAGACTCAGAATGGACGCCGGGCTGCCTTACGGTGGAACAGGTGCTGAAAGCAGCTTTCGCAGTTACACGGTACTGCTGCACTGCACGGGCAGAGAGGGGAAGGAAGTTACTTCGCCAACACGGACCGCCTCGGCCGTCCGAACGACCACCTCTCCAGGCGGCAAATGATTTGGCTCACGTACTGCATGAGCAAAAGCATAGGCATATGGCTGTTGAAGGAAATGACCGGCGACTTGTTTCCTTTATCGGAGCCCGTCATCGCCGACTGGAGGAACTACACCCGTGAGGTCGCGAGGGACGACCTGCTGGCGCGACCTCCACTCAGTGACCCCGGGGAAGATCGCGCAAATTGACGAGTGCCTTCTTCGCGGCGAGCAAAAGTACAATGGAGGCCGCCTAATGACGGGCGACAACGTTCCACCGAGCCGCCAAAATTACGGTGGTGTTAAAGATGGTGGCCCATGGGTCTTCGGCATGTTCTGCGCGACCAAAGAGTTGCTGCGACTTTTCAAGGTCGACCGACGAAAGGCGGCGACACTAGGCGCCATTATTGCCGCCAATGTTCAACCGGGGACCATTATTATTGACGAATTGCCCGCATACAACTGTATCCCAAATTTAGTGGATGCTAATGGGGCTATGCATCAATCTGCATTAGGAGACAGTCAACCACAGCGTGAACATTGCGAACCCCATCACGGGCGTTCACACGCAAAAAATTGAACGTTATTGTAAAATAAAAAGTGAAGCGCCACCTCGTCAGTGGAGGGTACAGGGCAACTGCACCGATGCTGGAGTCCCACCTTGGATAGATGGGGTGGCCGCCAACAGCCACGAGCGTTGCAAAGACCCTTTCTTGCGTTTGTTGGAAGCCACGGATCGTTCGGGCTACCCAGAATAAAGATTCTTTCTTTTCTGCGGTTGTTAGAAGCCATCGCTCGCGCTATCCAGTATGAAGGTGCATCATAAAGTTAAAAAAAAATAAAGCGTATTTTTCTGGCCCTTCTATGAGTGCTTCCCGGCATTCCTGAGTGCTTACACGGTAAGCTCGAGGCAAACCGCTTCTGCGCTAGCCGACGCTCACTTCGTCTCGCAGCCTTACTTTGGCGCGAGCAACTAGCGATCTGATTAAAGCCTAGTGTGAAAACCAGGCGCACACCAATCTGTGCTCGGAAATGGGAGCGCAAGCACGTAGCGAGCCTTACCAATTCAATCCAGAGGAAAGAGGAGGAGCAACGGGCGATCTGTTGAAAGCCCAGTGCGAAAGCCAAGCGCACACCATGTGCTCGGAAATGCTAGCGCAAGCACGTAGCCAGCCGCGCCAATCCAATCCAGGGGAAAAAAAAAGAGGACGAGCGTCCCCTCGTGGTATAACACGAAACGTATTAAACTACGAATTAGTCTAATACACATTCAGTGTACACCTTGTAATCCTTAAAATACTTATAACCCACGTTAATGTGACTAATATTATTGTACTGAATGCATTTATTTCCTAACTTGCTTCTGCCTGTAATGCACTCAGTGGAACGACAAGCAAGTGAAAGAAGGCACGACCATGCACCGTCCGTATCATCACGTGAGCCCCAGTTTGTCGACCGCCCATATGGCAACGCCCAAGGGATGATAGCCACCCAGAGGGAATCTAGATAAACCAATAAAACTGGAGGCGTGCCGACGGACAAACTTTGTCTTGTTACCATTAGTTCTTTTATCTTGCGGCGTCGCCAGAGCTCGTGAAGATTCCGAGTTTCGCCAAAATCGGCGCATCCTGCATAGCACCCTAGGTGTGCGCTTTGCACTGATTTCTAGCGAATTGGTCGCCATCGTTTAAAAATGAGTTTCCGAGAATTAAGGTTGACATATCACAACTAGTACTCTGCCGCGACGCGAAACGAGCTGAGTTTGGTATGTTCCAACTGCGACGTTATAATTTATGATCTTCACTGTTCTTCAGGATGAAAGCGTTTTTAACCTACGCTGGAAGGATAGACCTAATGGGTTTGCCCAAAGACAAGGTCAACAACCGCAGAATATGCTCGGCGCACTTCACGGAGATGCATTTTATGGACCGAGCGAGAAGCAGGCCCTGAGAAGCTATTCTGAGCATAGGCCATTAGAGCAATTGCAATAAATGTTTTTTACATGTGCGTGCATGAAACACCATCCGCGTTTTGTTCCATACTATAGTGTGTTGCACTGTCTGCTGCAATTCTGGTTTTCGCAAGCGAACACAATAAAGTGAGTTCAAAGAACTGTTGTGTTGTAAGTGGAACTATTTTTATTGGGATAGCAATTATATGGACACTTCAACCGGATTTCTGCCGTCGCCGTCGCCGTGAGGTTCCCTATAGATAAAATCTTCGCCGCGCGCCGTATGCCCGAGCGGAAGCGTGCGGGGACGCGCGCTATCACGGAGAGCGAACGCACTCAATCACCCACGCGCAAGCAAGGAAGCGGGAAGCCAGCGCCGGAGGGAGCGCAGGGGGGGGGGGGGGGGGTGCGCACTTCTACTCTGCCAACAACCGCGCTCGTCGCTCGCTCGCCCGCGCAGTCTCTTATCTCCACACGGCTCCGACCTTTATGCGCCATGCCACGGGCGCTCGATGAAACGCACGAGGTGCGGCCCGCCACGTCGCGCGGCGCAGTATGGGCGGAGCTGTGAAGCGACAGTTGACATTTGCCGCCGCTTTTTTAGGGGTGGCGCTACTACTGCGGGACTGCTCTCCCTCCGGGAAGGCGCCGCGGGAGAGATTTCGCGTCTTTCTTGCACGCCTTTTATTGCGATAGCAATTATATGGATACTCAAAAGCAGATTTCTGCCGTCGCCGTCGCCGTGAGGTTCCGTATGACGTCATTTGGAGAAGAAATCGTCGCCGCGCGCCGAACGCTGTATGTGCGAGTGAAAGGGCGCGAGGGGCGCGTCTTTCACGGGGAGTGAACGCACGGCGGAGAACAAACGCGCGTTCTGCGCCGTGCTCGCTTAAGGGCTGCAGAAGTAGGCGTCTCTGTTCTCCTTCACAATCACCATGTATGTAGAGCAAACGCGCCTTCTTCCAACGAGCGAGAGGCCGTGGGGGAGGGGGAGGGAAGGGAGGCGACGTTTAGCTGCGGCACGCAGTGCCTATTTATATCAGAGGCTCCGGCAACAGTCACCAACGCCGCACGCATTTTGAGCGAACGCGGGCAAAACGCCGATGGCGTCGACAACAGTTCTGCGTGTTGTTGCTACCAAAGCCGCTCACCTTACTTCGTATGACATTGCTGTGTTGCTATCGCATTCATTGCTTCGCCCTTAGGGCGAAACTGTGACATTTTGTCCGCACAAGCGGTAGTATAAATGTGTCGAGGTCCTTGTCGTGTTGCATGTGGCACTATCCCGCGCAACTGTTGCGTGTGTTACTAACGCAAGAAAAGAACCATTAATCCGGTACCCCGAGTTTCCGAGCGACGTAGAACGCTGTAAAGCATTACTGAAAAACATTTCGCGACAGGGAAAAGTGGCAAAGGAAGCATTTGGGAGCCGAGGGACACGTTTTTAATTGGTGTGTTCGCTTCACTTCACCGACGGCCACACCGAGCAATTCAGTTAGTAATAGTGGGGCCACATTTTCCAACGCACGCTACACATGCAATGCTGCCCGGATCGGCAGTGCAGCACTACAGGTGTGTCCCTTCGCACGCGCTGCCCACGGGCAGCGCTTCTAATCAACACCATCGTTTCACACGCGCCTTCTCGTGGTCATCGAGTCTCTCTTCATGTCGGTCTACTTACGCCGCAGCACACCTGCTTACTTAATCAGCTCATGTTTACTACAATTCATATTGCTACCAAAGCCGCTCACCTTACTTCGTATGACATTGCTGTGTTGCTATCGCATTCATTGCTTCGCCCTTAGGGCGAAACTGTTACATTTTATTTAATGCAATTTGGGCACATGCTTGCTTGATTGTAATAGAGAATCCACTGCGCACAAGCACGCAGCACGAATGCACGAATGGCATGGCCGGACAGGAGAGGAGCGCGGAGCGCGTGCTTCGGTCCGGCGGTGCGTCTGATAACGCCCGCGACAAAAAGAAAAAAAAAAGAAATGGCGAGCCGTGGACAGCTAAAGAAATACAAATAAAGAGCATTGCATGAGGGGAGGGTGAGGCGAGGCATGGGAGAGGAATAGGAAAGTCAAGAGGGAAAGGAGAAACGAGCGGAACAACGTTATCATAAAAAAAGGAAGAAAAAAAGTGCTATCCCGAAAGAGGGAGGGTAAAAAAAATCACGCCGCTTTTCTTGTTTTTCTTTTTTTCGCCACCGTAGCACCGTCATCCATCCGCTAGGGCCTAACTGAAGTACGCCTTGGCGCTAGCGTCGACTGAGCGTCTGCTATAGGAGAACCGATGGGAGATATAGGAATATTCACCCGCCTGACTTGGGCACCAGTATTACTCCGGAATCTTCGATCTGTCATGTATATAAGCCGACGTGCTTGACGCACAGAGCAGACTTCGACGTTCGCCACCTGTACTCGGCGCTATCATGGTGCGTGAGTGTTTGTTTTATTGGTACCAGTTCGCGCCATAAAAGTTAGTTTCGTGATCCACAGGTTTGGCTACTATGTGCTTCACCGGCACTGCAACGTGACGAGCGCTGGTGACGAAAACATCGAGTCGATGGCGGAAAGGCAAACTGTCTCACCTGATGTGGGCGAGCGAGGGAGAGGAGCGGCCGCGTTGGTGTGTTTACGGCCATACCGATAGACAACGCGCATGTCGAAGTCCTGTAGCCGGAGTGCCCAGCGGGCAAGGCGGCCTCATGGGTCTTTAAATGTCGACAGCCACATAGGGCGTGATGGTCTGTAACGACACGATGGGACGGCCGCACAGGTATGACCGAAATTTTCCAAGGGCCCAAATCATAGATAGCTTAGCATTCCTTTTCTATGGCGGAGTAAGTAGATTCGACTTTGGTTTGTGGCCGGCTCCAGTAGTCTACTAAGCATTTGCCGTATCCACTTTTCCGCTGAGCGAGCACGGCGCGTAGTCCTACGCCGCCGGCGTCCGTGTGGACTGTTGTGGGAGCCGTGGAGTGAAAATGGCGCAGTGCAGGCGGTGATGTGAGCAGACGGTGCAATGTTGTGAAGGCGTCGTCACAAGCTGGTGACCAGGTAGAAAGGCTAGTGTCGCCTCGCAGTAGTTGGGTCAGCGGAACAATGATAGAAGCAAAATTCCTGATAAAACGACGAAAGTGAGCCGAGCCGGATGAATCTTCCAAGTTCATTCAACGACATGGGCTTCGGGAAATTGGTGGCGGCGCGAAGTTTCCAAGCGCCGGCTAAAATACCGTCTTTGGAAAGCACGTGTCCGGGTATCATTAGTTGTTTGGCCCCAAATCGACATTTATTTCATATCGAGTTGCAGGCCTGTCATAGTTGAAAGCACAGCAAGACCTACTCGAAAAGGCACAGATGAGTGCCGAAGTAAGGAGAAAAGACGACCACGTCAAGGCAACACCAGCAAGTCTTCCATTTTGGCCTACGGAGGAGATTGTCAATCATCCGTTCAAAAGTAGCAAAGCCCAAACGGTATAACAGTTTATTCATGAGTCCTGCTGTTGGCCGGACTTACGTTCCGGCCAACAGCCGGATCGTATGTCGATTAGGAAAATTACTCCGCTCCTTACATAGAATCGAGAGCGCCGTCGATGCGCGGCAAAGGAAACGCGCGTCTCTGTGCGTTATCTTATTAGGACGGCGGTAGTCAACGCAAAACTGGATGGATCGCCTCTTCCTTATCTAAAGGTCTACAGGGTATGCACGGGGACTGTTGGAAGGTTGAACAACTCCGTGCTGAAGCATATCGCTGACTTGGCTTTCAATAACACGGCGCTCTGTGCGTGACACGCGATAAGGTCGCTGGCGCAGCGGAGCGTGGGTACCTGTATCGACATCGTAACGCACCGTCGATGTGTGGCTCAATGTCGCGTGTTGACAACCAAATGTTGAAAAAAGAAAAATGAACAATTATTGCATTCTACCTGTTCTAACATATGGGCCTGAAATTTGGAGGCTAATAAAGAACCTCGAAAAGAAGTTAAGGACCCCACCATAGTGATGAACCGAAAGATGTTAGGCGTAAGGTTGAGAGACGGGAAGAGAACGGTGTAGATCAGAGATCAAACGGGGATTGCCGGTGTTCTAGTTGACATTAGGAGAAAAAAAGATGAAGCCGGGGAGGCCTTGGAATGTGTAGCGCAGATAGCCGGTGGACCATTAGAGCTGCAGAACGGGTGCCAAGGAAAGGGGAGCGCAGTGTAGGACGACCGAAAATTGGGTGGGGTGATGGCATTACGAAATCTGCAGGCGCAAGCTGGAATGAGCCAACACAAGACAGGTAATTATAGATTGCCTTCGCCCTACAGTGGACTTAAAATTAGGCTCATGATGATGAACGTAGGACTTGATACTTACGGCCGAGGTACAAGGTGAACACAGCGCATTTAGCTGTGCTGTTCCAATGTTTGAGCCTGTATTGGATACTTAGTGTAGTCGAAGGCGATCGCGGAGGTGCTGCAAGAGGAATGGAGAATTTCCTAATTATTCGAGCAGTTCACATTTTGTAGAGTGGTGTTTAAGTATCTTGACGGAATGTAACTCAGATGTGTGCATGGGATGTAATCGCTCTTCAGCGTGCTAGCGGTACTCACCACGCTAATACTGCACTGCTCACAGGAGGCTAGCATTTTAAGACAAGTTGCCTCTTAATGCTAGCTGGTACTAAAACGTCTCGTCGACGCAATGAATGAGATGACCGCTAAAATGAGAAGCGGCGTTTATTGGTGGTTGTAAGTAGGTTCAAGGCGGATGGTTTTCTTCCCTAGCAGATTACCGAAACTGCGTTGGCGTAGAAAGGGACCATCAATGCCGCAGTTCCTAAAAGTAATGCAGATCAGGAAGTACAAACAGTAGCGTCCGTTTAAAACGGCGAAAGGGTTATTAGAGGGCCACCTAGCCAAAGATCTCAAAGAAGCGACTTAAGTTTATCTTTCTGTCAGTGCTGTAGCATCTTCAGCATCTTTTCTTCGAATGACATTGTACAGGTATAACTTGCTACAGAATTATTAAAATGCTTAAAACCCTATTATAAATGCTCAATACTGCCCCAGGGCTGGCTACGTGCACTGCATTTTTGAGGCGGCTTTTCGTTAGAAGGCTCAGAGAACGTCGCCTAACAGCCACTCAGGTCTTCAAAACGCAATAGTCGCGTTTACGATACAATGTGACCGAACTGAATTGTGGTACAAAACTTCGCGAAGGCCACGTGAACGGGTTTTGCGTTCTTATATACATGTCCAGACAGCAGAATCAACAGGTGTACAGGGTCGTCCACTCGTAGGGGAAACGCGCGTGCGCTGCCGCGCTCCGGCGAGCGCCACATGCGGCCGCTAGACGAACAGCTTGCATATGCGCGTTGAAAGCAAAGATGGGGTGTGTCGTCTGCTACTGCGACGGCGCGCGTAACTTCGCCTCAATGCTGACGTCGTAAATTCGCTTAATCACAGTGCAGCGTGCCCGACGGAAACTCGTATCAACATACGTAAATCGCTCGATGTTATCGACGATTGCAGAACAAGCTGCTCAGATGACTATGGAAGATAGTGCTACTCGCCATGGTTGCTTAGTGGCTATGGTGCTGAGCTGTTAAGGACGAGGTCGTGGGATCGAATCGCGGGCATGGCGACCACATTTATATGGGGGCGAAATGCGAAAACACCCGTGTACTAAGACCTAGGTGCACATGAAAGAACCCCAGACGGTTCAAATTATTCCAGAGTCCCCCCGCTACGGCGTGCCTCATAATCAGATCGTGGTTTCGGCACGTAAAACCCTATAATTTCATTTAATTTTTAGAAGCTAGTTCTCGCAGAATACCTGCTTTTTTCGTGACTGTGTTTATAACACGTTGAAAGTCAGAGGAGCTGAGGCGCTACTACAGCATTGACCTTTTGTACACTGTTTTTGACGCTCCCTTTCCTTGCATGTCTGGCCTCTCTCGATGTCTTCATTGGCTTTGTGTGTTCTACGTGCTCATCCAACACAATTTTGTAGAATCACAAACTGTATATGCGCACAACTTCGCTGCTATAGAAATGCAACCGCCCCGTTCTAATGACCGGACGGCTAAGTTGTGTTCAGTGACAAAATGACCTAACGTGAAAATAGGAGTAGACGTTAACGCGCACTACATGTGCCACACTGACTAGCCTCAGGAAAATCTTCGTTGACTGCATCGCTTTTCACCCTTCAGCACTTGGTGCTTCTGATAAAAAGTTTTGTTACGAGTTCATTAAGTAAATTGAGACGGGTGGCACACCTGCCATGCTTACGGCGTGCTGTCAAATATTAAAAAAATAACACCTCTATAAATATTACTACAGAAACTCCCCATTGGGAATTGTCAAATAATGCGTAAGAATTATTTCCAGTCACTCATCTTGCACTCAGGATGATGCAACGTGCGTCAAGTGTTGCAATGACCTGTTGCAATCGGTGACCCTTATTAGTCGGAATTAATCTTATCGGGCGAAATTAATGCAATCGTAATTTTTCTAAATTACAGTGAAGTAATGTAATATTATTATGATATCATCGAGAGATGCTCAAGAGACGAGCCACCACGAGAAAAACGATGAAGTGTGTCTGTGCTTTTGGCGCGAGCGAGTGTCGGCCTGGCTGTCTGGCTTCATTGTAAATAGCGTGTAAATAACCTCTTTTCTCTGTGTCTTTCCACACGCAACATTCTGGTAGAGGTTATCGATCCCCGTCGTCGCCACGGAACTCCGAAGTGGTCGGTACATCCAGCTTGTCACCATGCCTCTCGGTGAGAAGACCGCCTCTGCAACGGCTTCGGCTCGTCCGACTACCAATCGTCAGGGTTGCCCAACATCGCGACCCGGGTGTGTTCTCTGGTGTGGAGGGACAGGACGTTGACGAATGGATCAAGCTCTATGAATACGCCAGTGCTAATAACAGGTGGGACCCAACGATTATGCTCGCCAATGTCATCTTTTATCTCGGCGGCACCCCACGCGTGTGGCACCGCAAGGTAAACATCAGCGGTGGGAAAGGAAATATTTTCAGCTGACACAGTAGTTTGTATTATTGTGTTTGCCGTATGTCCGGAAATAAAGAAAAAAAAAGTGGCTGTACAGAGTAGTGGTTACGACGCTTGCCTTCGGACAGTGGGTGTGCCGTGGGTTTGAATCCCGCCTCCGCATGAAACTTTCTTTTATTTCTTTCTTCATTGTAAATGATGATAGTTTCTTGATACGAACGACAAATTACGGCTGACTTAAACAGCTTCACTGTTAAAATAGGAAAACTACAAACAACGGAAAAAAAACAAAGTTCACAATAGGGGTTCAAAAAGTTTGGTGATGGAAATTCTTCGTTTATTTTTGATGACAGGTTTTGATTAGGCAACGAGCATGGTGCAACGAGCTGAATATAACAACGAGATTGGTGGCGAAACCCACAAAGGGGACGCTCCGAGCATCCATGCATTCATCCATCTGGATAAGACACTCGGCATCTGAGCGTGGGGTCGTAGATTTGGAACTCACTACCACCAAAGTTCTTCCTTTGGAATTTGTGTTTTTTTATACATTAAGTTCTTTATAGCGATTCACGAGGCGCATTTAGAACACAGGCGATAGCTTGCGTGGACAAGGAACGCGTGGATAACACAGGCTTGCAGAGCAAGGGTGACGTGGCGTCGCGGTGGTGCCCTCTCCCCTAACGCAACACCTGGTGTGCTGACGCTTCAGCCAGTGTTCCCTTTTGCCGCTCTGCTCCGTCGAGGAACACTCATGACGTGGCGTCCTAGCCAATGGAAATTTAGGTGTCGTTTTTCGCTTATACAGACGGCAGACGCCGGCTTTTACGCTCAAATGGCCATTTGATGCTTTCGCATCAACACACACAACACCCAAAGCACCACCACGCTCACAGCGTGTACACATTCGGACGTCACAAAAGAAAAAAGCCCCAATCAACAGAAGCTCTTAAGCGCAGCCAGTTTTGTCCTGCTGGGCGCTACCGAACATACCGTCTACAACCCTCATTCGCTTAAAGTAGGCTTCACTAAACGCGGCTTCCCTACCGCCGACAGTTTCATGCCGCTGGCACTATGGCATTAGGACTCAGCATACCTGACTTCCAATGAACTGGGGTATGATTGCATAGGCGTGTGGCGTAAAGCTGTTATTCAATGTCAGCTTGAAGAACGGGCGTTCTCACTTTTATCACTCGGACATGTGCCTGTGGACTGCACTCGCAGCAAAAGGCAATCTTTACAATTTAATACCTGGTATGTTGTCAACTGTCATATAAGGATCATGACCATCATCACCCAGCTTAGCATGGAGGCGATGCTGATATCTGTAAAGTTAAGAACAAGCATGATCAAACAAATCAACATACAACTTTGTAGATATTTCGATGTAATTTTATAATTCCACCACCATCATACTGTTGGATGGGTGTACATGTTCTAAATTTTATGAGCAATTCACAATGGGCTGCCTATTTTCACGTGATCCACGAACACAGCGTGCAAAAACCACTGGTAAAATGGGCAGCAGTTAAAACGTTCGGATACTGCGCTCATACTTTTTTACACATCCGCTCTGAAAACTCGATCAGATCTCACGTTGCGACCAACGCCACCTTTATCTTAAAACTGGTACCTTTGTGGCTACTTAAGAAGCCTTTCTTGTGAACGTAGTGATTTAGCGAGTCATAGTAGCACTCCGTCTTGGTGCTCACTTTAATACGGCCCATGGTGTGTCTCAATTGGGAAACAACTCCAAAACTTGGAGGTCCTCCTAGTTTTATTTGACGTCTTGTAATCGAGTGGTTAGTTTACGCACTTTTCCGATTTGTGTTTCATTGCGCCAGGACTATTGCTAAATATAGTCTAGACGGCTGTTTCGGTATGGCAAGATAGGCAGCTGATTTGTTCCAGAACTTAGAAGAAGCGAAGCGTAAGATGTGCAACATATTAGACAGAACATATACGATAAATTGAAATCAGTAAATGATTTCAACTTTAAATAGCGGTAAAATTCAGAAAAATTATTACCTGCTCTTATTTACTACACTGGCTAACTATAAAGCTCCGAAGGAACAGATAAGTAAGTCTGAGGAAAAAAAAACAACAATACGCCTCAACAATACTTAAGATTATGAAAACAGACTATTGAAATGTGTTTCTTCTCAGCACGATAACGTTTCACCGACACATGTACTGGCCACAGAGTCAACGAGAGTTCTGCCGCCATCGCGGCGGCTCCGAACTTTATCTCCCCGGTGACGTCACGGACAAGCTGCGCCTGCAGACTTGTCGGGGCGTGGCTGATCTAAACCTGCCGAGCCGCCGCCAGAGGCGCCTGCTGCAGTCACGGACAACGCGCGCGTTCGGCGCGAACGCGTGGAAACGCGAACGGCGTCGGCAGCAGCTCTGCGCGTTGGCTCGTTGGTCCTGCTACAATTTCTTTCTCTCTCCCGAGCATAGCGCGTCCCGCGCGCATGCTCTCCTTCCCTCTCCTTAAAGTCCCATGTCAAGGCAACATGTGCACAGCACAGAGAGGAGGTGAAGCACATGCCGCTCTGCGAGGGGGTTACTAGGCAACCCAGGTGACTCTCGCTCGGCGAGTTTTTTTTTTTTTTAAATCAGTAAACACAATACGCCCGGCTTAAACAGCTCCGCTGTTAAAAGTGGTGAAATAGCGCGGTTGCAATGAAATAATCGTACCCAGAGTGGTAACATAATTTAGACGGAATATTGGTAACAGTCAGACCATATCAATTAGTTTTTATCTAAAGTTTGTTTTACTTTTGCGCAAAGTAGGTCTTGTAGAAACAAGCTGGAACATCAACCCTTTCTTTTTCAAATTTTATTTGTTAAAGTAATCAACCACCATTTGCAACTTCTTACCTTACCATTGCACGTAATACATTGGATACACGCCGAAAGCCCGCGTATGCTTGAAGGTCCGACCTAGGCCCATCAGTGAACGCGCCTGTACCTGGCCCAGGCTGGCCAAAACACGCTTTACGGTATTACCACTGCAGCACCGCGGAGCCTGGCCGCTTGCCGCCCACAGGCTGCTGGTTCTCGGTAGCTTTCGCGTTGTAGGATTCGGGAGTCGTTGTCTTGGCTTCTGGCGTCACACCGAGGGTAGCTTTCTAGCCTACGCCACCGGTGCGTTTCGAAACGGGTAGCTGGCCTACGCTACCGGGGCGTCATATGAACTCTAAGCGGCCCCACGCCGTCGTCCGAACTTTCACGGCGAGATTTGCTAACTTTTTGATGAGTACGAGGTTGGCAGGTTGGTGGAAAAGAACAGGTCTTTATTTACATTGGTAGGGCAAACTTGTCCAGAGAAAAAGGCATGATCGTACTGTCCGGAGCGCAGTACATTGTAGCATGAGCTACATGTCAGAGCACATCATATCTTTCTGGGAGATACCACCACACACACTGTGGATGTCTCTTAAAACCCTCCGTATTCCCTAGATCACTTGCTAGGGAAACGGGTAATGTTCCAATCAACCAGTCCGGTTGTTCGTATCGGCTCAGCACACAGTCTCCGAGGTGGAGAAGGTTGGCACAAAGCCCATGCGCGGCCCCCAAGCTGATTCTGGAAAGAAGGAAGCAAGCATACCAGACCCAGTGTCTCACTGACGACCGGGGAGAAGTCAATGGCCCAAGTTCTCTAGCAGGCAAAGCTTCTCGAAGTCCTGGCGGCTTTCGTTGAAGTTATCGGATAACCTCCGTCCTGTGGTTCTCACGCCGATAATTTTCCGTGATTAGCCGCGTTTATATGAATGCGAAACTGGCGCATCGCATCGCATTTCTAGCGCATCGCATTCATGTAAACAGTGGTAATGCGCCAGGAAGGCGCATCGCATTAATGCGCGAGACAATCGTAGATTTACAAGCGGGAGTCGACTCATGCACGCGGCACTACGTTCTCGGGAGAGTTAATAGACAGTTTTAGTTTAGCGTTAGCGTAATAGCGGGGTTACGGGAAATAGCGTTACCGTTCCGCAAACGAACTTTGCAGAAAGAGAGTTTTAGTATAGCGTGATAGCGTAGTTTACGTGCGGGACGCTATTCCATTACGCTTTGAATTTCGCATACACAGGGCACCTAATTCTATGTGTGTGTGCGTCCGGTAAGTGCGATAGGCAGCGCAATGGAAGCCAGGAGCGCGTTGTATTTTTACTTCACATGTCCGTCGATCTGCAACGAAACAGACAAGCAGTACAAGCTGTCTACCATAGCCTCCGAAATGTTCCCATCTCAGAGGCCATATGCCGTCGTCGCGCCTATCTCCCGACTTTAGAGACAGATGGCGCTCGCATCTCAGAAAAAATTTCTCTCGTTAGGCTTAGGCGCGTTCGAAACGAGAAGCGATCTCGAAAATTCCTCAAGATTAGCCATAACACTCTCTCGGCGAAGTGGCATGAGACTAAGCAAAAGCCGTTTACGCAGTCATTTGCTACGAACGAAGTGAATTCTACAAAAACAACGCCAAATTCAGTTCGAAGCGGGCGACCGGGACCGCCGCCATGTTTTACGTACACTACGTACACCACGCTAACACGGTAACGTTAACTCTGAGAAATAGCGTGCGCACGGTAAACGGTATGGGTCGGTTAGCGTTCTGCGCATGCGCACTTCGATCCCGCTATTCCGGTACGCCCGCTATTCCGGTAACTACGCTAAACTAAAACTGTCTAATGTAAACGGCGTCATGTAAACGACATGTAAACGGCGTCAAATCGCCTTTCCCAAAGGCGCTTGTAAATGAGATGCCCTACTGTCGCATTCATGTGAACTCGGCATGAATCTGTGTCCACGTTGACTCGGTGGAATGTCGTTTGGCGTGGGTACCACATTGACTCCGGCCTCCTCTCTTCAGCGAATACGCCCAATATAACACCGTAAAACGGCAAGTTATCAGTATTGTTACAGATACACCGAAGCAAAATACGAACCCGTTCTTGCGCGGACGTCGTCAAAACAACGCGCTCTTGGTGTTTGGAGACCGAGGGTGTCTTGATCTAACCCTTCCGCGTTGCTCAGGCGGGGAGGGCATCGAGGCACCCTAGGGAGAGCCGATAACGAAAACAGGGCAGAGACAGCAAACACCGCGCGCTAACTCGCAAATGCAAGATTCGCTCGTGACCGCTCGAAAGCTCAATTCCTGTCATGTTTTAATCGCGCCGCCGAAATGGAGATAGGTGTGGCCAGTTGGGGCATCCAATAGCCAGCAAGGAGGCTATTGGATGCCCCAACGTGCCGCATGTCGTTGCGGGAAGCATGCCGCCAGTGTGTTCCAGCCTTTACCCGGTCCAGCCCGGGCTCTTGCAAGCCAGGGCTCTGGTCGCAGGGGAAATTCAGGCCAGCGCCGTTGTGACCTCGCACATCTGTCGAGGAGGTCGGCATATGCGGGGAAGCGTAGGTGAGAAAGAGGCATCCGCATCACCTGCACAGCTGGCGGTAGCCACTGCAGAAAGAGCTGTTTGATAAAGTTATAATCGAACGATGAAGCGTGCGTTCCAAGGAAAGTTTGCATACGCCAGACAAGTTGTGATGATTATGGACGTTCGTCACTTGTTTGCGTGTCTTAAGACGAGAAAAACGCACAAGAGACGCTAGTAGGCAAAAAAAAAAAATGTTTCTCTTTCAAACACGCGATAGGCAAGGAAAAGAAATGAAAAGAAAACAAAACAAAGTCACAGAGGAGTTTCACGCGCACACTGATGTACGCGACGCTCTGTCCTACACCACCGTTCGGCGCGTCAAGAGTTCCGAAAAACCATCTCACGGTTTCGGTCGTGACGATCGACTCGCTTGTCGTTGCCGCGGTACGGTCGCCGAGGCGAGCCGAGGCAGAGGTGGCACGGTTGCTGCTGCTGGAACCGTCGCCGGCACACGGCTGCGCTACCGTGTGCGGCGCCTGGCTATGTTGAGGACAATACTGCGTTGGCCGGCCGCAACTCACGAGGACCGCGACCCAGGGTCGGCCCACGCGGACAGCACCTCGGTAGGTCTCGACCAAGAACCGCCCTCAGCAACTGCGCCCTGGCAGGAGCCGCTCAGCAGGCCTCGTCCTTGGTCCCGGAACAGGCCTCCGCATCTGGCCCGGGTAGGCACGCCTTGGTCACTCGGCCGCAGCAGGAACCACGGCCCGAGCTCTTCTTCCCGAGCGTCGCACCCGATCTGCTGCCACCGTGGCTTCGCCGCTCGAGCTCCTCCGCACGTTCGCCACGTAGCACTTCTTTTTCTTCGTTTTTTGTTCTTTTTTCTCCCAGCTCCCGTGCCACCTGCCCTCAGCTCGTCTTCTTCACTTCGGTAGGCACTTCTACTGAGTCCACATGTCTCGGAGTACACGTAAAAAATATATAAAAAAATATTGTGTCCTTTCCCCACACTAGCGTGGGATCGGTGCTCTGTAATTTCGGCAGCTCGTTCGGGCTGATGTCCAATGGGTTAATCCATGGAACTGACAGTTCTCTTTGTTGCTTGTCTTCCTTTCCTACAACTGCTGACACATTCTCTTTCCGTCCTCTATTCGGTGAAATTATGCGTTCACTTGTGTCCTGATGGGTAACCTGATCCGTGCGGACCAGTGCGGACCGAGGTCGCTCTTCCGGCTTCGGGATATGGGGTGTATCTGAAAGTACTCCGGTAACGTAGGTAACATAGGCAGCGATCTCCTAGCTCTATAATGGAGCACAGTTCTTGCTGCTGCTTGCTTTCCAAGACAGATGATCGCTGGAGAACGGCGTTTGTTTTTCTACTGTATTTTGCAGTGTTATGGTGAGCGGCGCTTTCAGGATGACTCGTACGTCTGTACCTGGTCCGGGAGGCAACGCTGAGCAACGTCAGAACATGCATTACATGTTTGAATGCGTGTGCTATAACTATTATTGATTTATTGTAGCACCCCTATGTAATGCCCTATGGGCCTTTAGTACCTCCTAGACACAAACCAGTTAAATGACATGAAGTGACTGCTTTCTTATTCTACCTTCGCACGGAATGTCATAGGTGTTTGGTGTTTCTTGCACTAGAAGCCACTAAATTTCTCGTGCTGCGATGCGTCTTAACAAATTCTTGCATCTTTGCATGGAAGACGTGCTTTTTGAGCACTTACCCCATATCTCCAGCTATAAAATCCTGCAAAAACCAGTATTCGTCAGTAGACAAGTTCTCTTTCTTTGTGTACAAGCATTTGTGAGGTTTCCCTTCAGTATACATTACATAACTACGGTATTTCATGTAACTCCTTTGGGTGGTATTCAAAGCCTGTAGGAAAAAGGTTGAAGAGTTTAGTTAAAGTGACCATGATTTCCTGTGCGCAACAATATGAACAGTAACACTATGTTCAGTGTTCATATTGTTGACAAGTGACAAAAGGGAATGATAAGCGGCATCGGAGTCGGTCTGTGAAAGAAGATAGCGACGAAGGCGCGAGCGCGAGGGGCAGTATGGGAACGCTGGCATCATGAGCGGCATCGGATACTGCTGTGGAAGAAGACGAGGACAAACGCGTGAGCAGTGGCACGAGCGCGTTCGCGCGGTTACGCCGAGGGACGGTGAGGGTCAACCTAGGAACGCGGCGCGCCGCCGGCGACACACCGCGCTGACACACGGCAGCATTCGCGTGCAAAGGAAAATCGCGCCATGCCGCTCGCTGCGGTCTGATGAGACCAAGCAGAGCGAGCGCTTCAGACACTTGCGCACGAGGCAGCTGGTGTCATCCGGGCTCGCCGGACGTCATGCTTCACACTCGCCTTCACCGTAGATTTTGTTTGTTTTTAGAGCGAAAGCTCTGCTACGCCACGTCTCGCAAGGTCATTCGTCAGGTCGCAATGACTGAGCCGCAGGAGCGCGAGCCACCAGAGCGCAAGTGTGGCAGGTGTGACGTCACGCCAGGTGACCCGCTGCGGAGAGACGTCGCAGCTGCGATCTCTCGGAGCCTCGCCGCTGTGGTACCACGTGACTAGGCGAGGGTTTAACGGCTGCTTCGCCGGCGCTTGGTCGCTGTCTCGCCGTGGATGTCGCGCCGGCTGGGCCTTCTGTGCGTGCGCTTCAGCGCAAGCGACAGGCGGAATCCAATCATCCAGTAGATATTGGCCATTTTCGGGAGCAGTTTGTTCTCGAGAAACGAGATAGCGCTTTCGGCGGCGCACCATACGTTGCCTGAGCGAAAGCGCATGAATAGGAAACCGTTACCGCTACTGCCCTGTTTACGTGCGATCAGCTGTCGGAAATGCAACTGGATTTTCGCTCACGTACTGTGCTCCAATCATGCTGCAAAATGTGGAGTGGTGGATTAAAGACGTCTGCAGTAGTTGGATGCCAAAAAAAAATTATGCGTGGCTCTGCTACCGCATACACCAGAGACCAGCGGATCTGGGGAAAGCCTAGTAATGTAATGGCAAACCACACACTTAGTTTCCTGGCGCTCAGGATTTATTCGCGATGTTCTGCGTAGTATCGCGATGAATTCAACCGGCCACGTTCACAAGCCTCCGGGTCTTCATTTCTTCGCTTACGCGAACTCTCGGCTTCCCTCAACTTGCCGAGCCGCCGCCATAGGCATCGGCTGCAGTGACGGACACCTTGCGCGTTCGGCGCGAACGCGGGGAAACGCGATCGGCGTCGCCAGCAGCTCTACGCGGCCCACTACCACATACCCACGTAAGATTAAGAGAGGTGGTGATACTACAGTGTACTAGAAGGGGCTGTGCAGCGGGCGGCACTCTCCGCGTGGCTCCGGCAGCGGCGTCAGTAGCGGCGGCGCTGCGATCGACCACTCTCAAAGAGAAGCAGACGACACACCCGCATCCACTGCGACGCTCGTATATGCTTGGCGCGCGCTGGAAACATTGTTCAGATTTTTGCCCGTAAGCACGTAGTTTATTTAGTCAGTATTGTCTGCTTATGATCAGAAAATACAATGCGTACTGCTTTTTATTATTTTTTTGCCACAGAAACAAAAGCGGTCTCTGAAATGACTATAGCGCGTCTATCCTCGCCGCTTGAATAACGCTCTCGATAATACAGGCAGTTTGGATCGCAATTGAGTCCCATCCAAATGAACTTTTCCAAATGACCTGCAAGGGGGAAGCATGATGTATCATGTGCAAAACATCCATGATATATTCACTGTGAAATTTGCCCCCACTGAAGCAGTTGGTAAACACATCTTCGGACCTCCTCTTTCTCACGTTTCTCTTTGGAGGCAAGCGCTTGCTTAAATCTGGAATGGTGGGAACAGCGCCCGAGAGATCGTAGGCGTCTCCCGCGGAATCCGTATCTCCGTGGCATTCAACCAATGCACATAGTCTCTAGCCATAGAATAAAGAACCTCTAACGATGAAGCACTGCTCAAAATGTAGCTCACACACTGCGGAATCATGTGTAAGCCTCTTATCGCATCTGTGCAAATTACGTTCCCAAACGCTTCTTCGCTCCGAGTCTGCGGACGCTTTAAACAGTGAAAACTTCGCCGTTTCTTTGCTTCGCGAGTACCCTGCGCTGCATCCAGTGGCGAAACAATGGTTTAAGCCTTGCTTAGGGGCCATTCGCGCGCTTTAGCACCACACATTCAGAGAAAAGCGGGAGAAACAGCACCCAACAAGCGCCATAGCAAGCGCTTCCAAGCCACGAAGCAAGCAACCGCATTCAAGAGTGGGCGATTGCAGCGCCGCCGCTTCTTTCGCCACCGGCGGCGTCAGGCGCCCTATGGGTCGCTGGCTCCGCGCGCTGCACTGCCCCTTCTAGTACACTGTAGTGATACTCTCCCCACAACGCGCGCGAAAGCGCCGCCCGCTCGCGTCCAGATTATGTTCGGCTCGGTTACAGCTCGGTCGGCGCCGTCGTAGAGGGCGCTGCGGAATGCGGTCCCAGCCTCGGCGGCAAGGCGCGTGCTGCCGCTGCTGCGTCTTCCTGCTTGCATGTGCGGCCGTGCTGTTTCGAAGGCACGCTTTTGGTTCGCGTGCAGTTCATGAGCTTGTGCTTGGGTATTGTCGCCACGGGCCCTCGACAAAGGTGGCAACGGCCTTCTGAGGGGTGTTTGAAATGGCTAGAAAGTGCTTCGTTTCGAACTGCAATTCTGGATACCGGACATGTGCGGAGCATGTTCCTTTATTCAAAGCGCCGTCCGAAAGCGGTCGTCAAGAGCAGTGGCGGCGTGCAAATCTGAGGGCAGACCGAACTCTACTGCCTACCGACCATGTCTGCGCCAATAATTTTTCAGAGGATACGATATCGACGCCATATTACCACTTGCACACTTCATTACCGCACATGGCAGGATTCCTTTTTACTATTTCCGATTTAACCTCTCCCCTCATAGCAATTGTGCGTGTGGGATGCCATGCACCGACGCGAAACACTTTTTTAATGAATGTCCTCTCACTAATCATCTCGCCCGACTTTAAAGGACAACTCTCAAACGAGAATAACACCTAATCATTATAATGCTTTACTCAATAATAGGCGGACGAGAGCTTTACTCATTCAATTGTACCACCTCATAGCCTCATTCACATTCCCGCCAACTGCGTAACCTGACCATGTTCAAGCGAGTGCCCTCCTCCCCCCCCCTTTTTTTGTACTCACTCTCAGCTTTCGTTACCTGCTGTCCTTTGTTATGCCAACAAAGGTGGAGCTTGCCTCCGGGGACAGTTGGGACGGAATGTCTGGTACATACCATCATCATCACTCTCTCTCACCCCTTTTTCGCTCATGATTGCTTCTTTGAGCCAAAAGGTCACCCCTGGGTTAGCCTTCCAGGCCTTCCGTCCATGGAGCCATTGGGTCCTGCTCGGTGCCACGGGCCCGGACTGGCAGTACTGCTGATGCCTCATGGAAGCCTTCATCATGCACGCCAACCGTGGTGTCTGGACTTTTCCTGCTGGTGTTTGCTGTAATTTTTTTTCTTTTCCTCCTTTTTTCTTTCTTTCTTTCTTCTTCTCTTCCTTGCTTTTCGATCTGTGTTATTGATTTCTCTATCTAGTTCTATATTTATTTTCCCCCTTTTCTTACTCTATTGTCTCTCTAATTGTATGTATGTCTGTGAAATACGCGTGCGTTTAAAATAAAAAGCTGAGACGCGACATGCCACGCCATGGCAGTCACTCGGCATTCCCTCGGCATTCTTTGATGGTTTTTTTTCTCAATTGGCTTTTCCTTAAATTACTTTTTGGGTTGTACCCTTATTCATTTTTGTCTGATTGGTTTCAGCCTGCGATACGCTAGTGGTGCGGGCTACCCTCATTTTCATTTAGGTTGTTTTTAATGTTCAGAGGGACCCAAAAACAAGCCACATTACGCGGAGCTCGATAAAAAGGGTTTCCAACTTATTTCCAAACTGTCCAAATAACCTCATACGGTCAAATAAACCTCGAAAGCCGCTGCGGAAGAGAGAACCTTCTGCGTGCAACAGCAGTTTGTGCAAATTTTGCTGCATGTACACGATACTTACTGGGTGGCTTAACTATCATGCACCAAGATATTAAAATATGCAAATGTCACGTAGCTGGACAGAACCAAGGTAAAGTTGTCTTCCGTAGCTTGGAGATACTCAGATTATTCTTTATATTCCGCCTAATTACATAACTATTTTCATAATTGATTAATCAACTTTTCTATGCTATAATTGGATAAAAAGTGTGAATGAGAGAATTGTACAGCAACATGGAAAACTCCCGATACAGCTTTCTGTTGCTCAATACGTGATACACAAAAGTGTTTTCCGAGCGTGAAAGAAACCCGCGAATACGTACACGCAAAATTGTCGCGCAACTGGCCGCTCGAGGCACTTTGCGTGTATTCCTGGGCTTGTTTCACGCTCGGAAAAACACTTCTACGTAGCGCGTATTGAGCAATAGAAAGCTGTATCGGGAGTCTTTCATGTTGATCAACAATTTTCTCATTGACACTTTTATTCTAACTATAATATTTGAGAAGTTGATTGATTAAGACTACTTATGTAATTAGGCTGAATGTAAAAAATAATCTGAGTATCTCCAAGGGACGGCAACAACATTACTATGTTTCTGTCCAGCTACGTGACATTGCATATTTTTTAATTCTTGTGCACCGTGTATAATATTGCTGCTTTCTGTGCAGATGTGTGGCTGATTTTCAAATCTGTTCCATCCTGGCTACTGATTTTCTTTTACAATGCGCCTGCGGTGTATATTACACGCTTGCATGTTTTTATTCAACATTTTTCCATTGTGGGAGTGTATGAAAGCATAAGCATCTGGGATGATTAACCCCTATTAAAATTATCGAGCTTCATCATGCACAATTTTTTTTTCATATTGTGCCTTTGCAAAAAAAATAAATAAAATGTCTATGGGATTATTGTGGGGTGGGTGTAAGTGCACGTGTGGACAGGCTGTAGCATGCATTGTAAAACACGCTTACATTGGCATATTCTCATATGCAGTTTAAGAAAAAAGAAAGTCCCCTCTTTTTTTTTACATCATGCAAGAGCCACTCAGTCCTCAATGAACGAAAGCCAAATGAATATAGTATACACGGTCTATGTTAAGTGGAATTCAAATAAAAAAGGCATTTGCTCTGGTTTTCATCAGTAAACTGTATTAGTGATGCGTTAATTCAAGATAAGACGCCTGCCTTCGTCCCGCCTAATAAATTCCCATTTGAAAGAGTTTTTACATAGCTGATGTGCACTCTCATCTTAAGTTCTAGCCATGAACAGCCACTTTCCTCTAGTGCGTTGCATATCGCAAGCTTGCGCCGTTTCATTTCTTAATTTATATCGCGGCCGCACTGAATTCGTGCAACGATGCTTGAACGGTTTTCCGAGTGTGAATGGAAGCAGCGATAAGCATGAAATCCAAAATTTCCCGTGCAGTCACTATTTTCTTCTGATTCAAGGGTAGCACGTGGGCTAACGCTTTTATTTGTTATGCTTGGATGAACGGCTAGACCGGACGAAACAAAGTGTGCGCGCGAGCGTAACTTGAGTGGGCTTTGCGTGCTGGCCGATCGATCCGTGTTCACGTCATTCACGCCCTGCACAAGGAAACTTCATGTTACCGAAGCATTAAGCCTGGTACACTTATCCTTTAATCCGAAATAACAAATTTCCTTCGAGATTTGAGTTTTACTCACTCCACTATGAACGAAAATTTAGCGGTAGCAGAGCAATGTCAAGCCGCCGGCACTGCTAAGCTGGGACCACTGACCGCGGCGTCATCTATCGGCTCGCAGCAGAGCTACTCGGTGCGGCCGCGCGCTGGCGAACATAATCTGGACGCTCGCGCGCGCGCAGTGTCAACACCTAAATGTTCTTACGCCGTGCACATGCCTCACTCCTCCTCTCCACCTCACATCCGCTTTGGGAAGCCAGCGCTGGCCAGAGGGCGCTCGTGAAAAACGGCCCACAGCACTGTAAGTGAGAAAGTGCCGCAACTTTGCCGCCCAAACAAACGCGGGGCTACAAGGAACACGTTGTTTTACGTTTCACGAAACTGTAACCTTACGAGTTTGGCCTGTTTTTCTTTGTCGTTTCTAGCGTGGATATTGAAAGCAGTAAAGAGGCTCCGATCATCGAGGACGAATTTTTTTTGTGAAAAACGCCCTATAAGTGTGTTGCGCAAAAAACTGCATGAGATCCATGCATGCACCAGCAGCTGAAAATGTACACCGCCCATCGTGTTGCGGTACGGTTTCGAGAGCGTCGGCTCACTGTAAGAGCTTTTGATGCAAAATAACTCGAGGAGGGCGAGGATTGCATACAGTATAAATTGTTTTCTAGATTGAGAAAACGATACCTGACAACGACGGTTCAGGGTTTCAGCAAAATACAATTTACGATCGAGTGAAGAAGCTATCAACGCCGTCGGAATTCAAGTAACCGTTTACCATGTTCTATTTCTGCATATTCCATACGGAAAAGAGGCAGTTCTTTCGTAAGCAGGGTGACGTTGATTTCCTTCGAGCCACTTATGGTGTTCACGGCGCCGGAATTGAAGGCGCGTCCACATTAGCGACACGGCAACTTGCCGCACGCCATTAGCAGTTCGCGGACCGCCGGCCGACGGCGGTCTTGCTGGAAAACGGTGAGATCTCCCTGTCACGCAGAGGATCTCTTTGCTAGATCTCCCTACGGCACAGCGGCGTGGTCATTCAGCGACAGAGTGGTCGCGGCTACGTTCGTCGCCGGCAGCCTCGCCGCCGCTGATCGCTCGCCACCGATATCGTCGCTAGGCCTATTACTGTTCGCTTCGAATCTGTAGCTGACGGTGCTTCAGAACGAACCACCGACACTCCCAAGCAGAAATATTTTCTTACCGTTGCTGCGGCTTTACCCTGTCCTCGCAATTATTTTCACACGAAGAAAAGATAGTGATATATGCAATGCGAGCATGAGCACGGCCGCGCCGGTTCGCAGTGCACCGTCGGTAAAGCCATGCACTGCAGCTGACCTTGCCTTGTATCGGAAGTCTCGTTTAAACGTTTGATGATGGACATGTTTTTTAAAGATGTTTTTGTCACAGTACTATTTCTCAAGAGGAGCGTCGATGAAGAAGACGTTTCTGTTTTGACGCGCTTTCGCCCATGTGTTTCAGCGCTTCAGCGCATTGTAAATATATTGTAAATACGTTTTCCTGTTGTGTCTGCCTCCCTGTAACATCTTGGTGGAAGTGCTGGGGGTATAACGCAAGAAGGAGCTTCGCAGCGGCCGCCAAGTCGCCATGCTCGGCATGTCTACTGGCGGTGAAGCTGCGTCACCGGCGGCCGCCATGCCAGCCGTCATCGTGGTTCCACCCCGTGACCCTGGGACCTTTTCTGGCACTGATGGCGAAGACGTGAACGAGTGGATTCGCCTCTATGAATGCGTCAGCGCACATTACAGGTGGGACCCGACCTTGATGCTGGCGAACGTCTTATTTTATCTGAAGGGAACTGCGAAGGCCTGGTTCGATAACAACGAAGAGGACATCATGAGCTGGAACTGATGTAAGACTCAACTTCGGGAGTTGTTTGGCCAACCTGCAGGCTGCCAGCGTGCCGCCAAAAAAGAACTTGCCTCGCGTGCGCAGACGTCTACGGAGTTGTACCTGACGTACATTCAGGATGTGCTGGCCCTTTGCTGAAAAGTTGACGCCAAGATGACAGAAGCTGATAAGGTCGCGCACGTGCTGAAAGGGATCGCGGACGATGCGTTTCAGCTGATCGTGTTTAAGAACTCTTCGACAGTCGCCAAGATTGTTGCTGAATGCCGACGCTTTGAAGAAGATAAAAGCCGACGTATTGCCCACCACTTCGCCCGCCTCCCGAACACAGCAGCGACATCAACCTGTGAGGAAGATCGTATGACGACTCAGCCTTCCACGTCGGAGACTATCACTTGAATCGTTCGCCGCGAAATCGAAGCCACATCGCCTGCACATTTCATGCGAGGGGAGCCCATTGATACCTAACCGACCATTTGACTTGTGCAATCCGTTGTTCGCCAAAAACTGGGAAACGTGGGGCTTGAAAACATCTCTGCCAACCGCCCTGACCTTTACCCTTCGGCGGGCTTCAACCCTCTCTAATGCCATTGTCCCACTCCGAATTATCGTGATCCGTATGCGTGGCGGACGCCAGACGATGAGCCAATTTGCGTCCGATGTTGACGTGTTGGACACATTTCACGGTACTGCCGAATTCCTTGGCCATCGCCTTCTGGACCAAGCTTCTCCAGCTTCCGCTATCCACCCCGAAGTCAACCGCAGGTACCATCCCAAATGAACCAGAAACATTTTCTGAGAACACTAGGAACGCTGCCCAGTACAGCCGCTCGCCCTCACCACGACGCCGACCTTCTCGTTCACCTCCACCACGCCGTCCCCCCTCCCCGTACTACGCCCGGCGTTTACAACCTGTTACAGCTTTGATTGACACCGGCGCCCATATTTCTGTTATGAGCTCTCACCTGCGTCAACAGTTGAAGAAAGTTATGACCCCTGCCCCATCACTTGTACGTGTGGCCGACAGTGGAACGTCTTCCGTAGCTGGCCTCACTACCGCACGTGTCAGGGTTGCCAGCCGACTAACTTCTGTTTTGTTCACCGTCCTCGCCCGCTGTTCCAATGACGTCATCCTCGGTCTTGACTTTTTATCCGCCCTCATAGACTGTTCCGCTGGTACGGTACAACTTGACCTAACAAGTGCAATTGATCAACCCGGACCAATCACAAGTCGCCTCTGTTCTGCTGAGCACGTCCGTTTGCCGCCGCAAGCCGTGACTTGTGTTGCTGTGACGCCCTCTCCACCACTACCTGGCGGTGACTATGTGCTCGCGTCCATCACTGCCGTTCTTTGACGCACAGTGTTGGCATTCCTCACACTTTTATAACTCTACGAGGCAATCCTGTCTTCCTGTGGTGAATTTCGGACTGTGCTCACAAGTGCTCCCACAGGGCATTTCTCTCGCTATGCTAACGCCCTCCTACGAGTACGTGATCTCGGCTTTGTCTCCACCTAATGTTGCTCGCTCGTGCACCGTCGATATCCAGTCTGCTTCACCAGATCTGTCTCCTACCGACTTGAACAAAATGATCGCTCCAGACCTTTCGCCCCACCAAGCTGACGATCTCTCGGGCCTCCTCTCCTCTTATCGCGACGTCTTTAACCTTTGTGACCGTCCTCTGGGTCAAACCTGCGCTGTCAAGCACCGCATAAACACTGGCGATGCCCATCCGATCCGCCGACGACCATACCGAGTATCTCCACCTGATCACCACATCATTCAAAAGGAGGTGGACAAGATGCTCGCCAAAGATATAATCGAGCCGTCCTGCAGCCCTTGGGCTTCTCTAGTTCTGGTTAAAAAGAAAGACAGGTGGAGATTTTGCGTGGACTATCGGCATCTTAACAAGATCACCAAAAAAAGACGTGTAGCCGCTCCCACGCATAGACGACGCCCTGGATTGCCTTCACGGCGCCAAGTATTCTTATTCAATCGACCTTCGGTCAGGGTAATGGCAGATAGCCGTCGATGACATGGACCGTGAGAAGACCGCTTTTGCTACCCCTGACGGCCTTTATCAGTTTAAGGTTATGCCCTTTGGCTTATGCAACGCCCCGGCCACCTTCGAACGCATGATGGGCACTCTCTTACATAGTTTTAAATTGTCTATTTGCCTGTGTTATCTTGATGACGTCATTGTATTTTCACCGACATTTGAAAGGCATCTCGACCGACTTTCCTCTATTCTTTCTGTGTTTCGCAAAGCCGGCCTGTAACTTAATTCATCTAATTGCCACTTAGGACGTCAGAAACTTATCATGCTGACTCATCTCGTCGACTCAACCGGTGTTCGCCCCGACCCTGACAAAGTTCAAGCCGTGCAGAGTTCCCCGTTCCAACTTGCACAAAGTTCGTAGCTTTCTGGGCCTATGCTCCTACTTCCGTCGTTTTGCCAAGAATGTCGCGGAAACGCACACCCTCTCACAAATTTACTGAAGAAAGGCGTCTCGCTTTTTTTTTGGGGGGGGGGGGGAGCTGCACAGGCTACCGCCTTCTCTACCCTCATCACGTCGCTCACTACACCACCTGTCCTGGCTCATTTTGACTGCTCCGCTCCAACAGAACTCTGCACCGATGCCAGCGGCCACGGAATCTGCGCTGTTTTGGTCCAGTATCAGAGTGGGCATGCCCATGTTATCGCCTATGCCAGCAGTCTCCTTTCTCCAGCCGAACAGTACTCCATCACGGAAACGGGAGTGTCTCGCTCTCGTTTGGGCGGTGGGCAAATTCTGCCCCTACTTCCACGGCCGACATTTCACCGTCACTACCGATCACCAGGCACTTTGCTAGCTTTCGTCCCTTAAAGATCCCACAGGGCGTCTTGGTCGCTGGGCACTGCGGCTCCAAGAGTACACCTACTCAGTTTATTATAAGTCTGGCCTATTGCACAGGGACGTGGACCTTTTGTCCTACAAACCCGTGGATCCGCCTGAAGCATCCGATTACACGCCTGCCTCTATACTCTCGCTATCCGCTTTGAGACACATCCGTGATGAACAGCTGCGTGATCCCCACTTATGTGAGCTTATTCAGAAGCTGGATTTCGCAGCAGCCGATCCGTCTCTTCGTGCTTAAATATGGCACATTATATCGCTACAACGTCCTTCAGGAGGGACACGAGCTGTTGCTCGTCATTCCTACGCATCCCTACGCATTCGTCATTCCTTGAGCATTCTCGGCCAGCTCCATGACGCTCCAACCGCTGGTCACTTTGGAGTTTCCTGGACCTACGACCGCCGCATCGCTTCTTCTGGCCCGGTCTTTACCGGTCCGTTCGTCACAACGTTGCTGCTTGCGAACTGTGCCAACGCCGAAAGAAACCACCAATGCCTCCAGCTGGCCCCCTTCAGCCTTGTGCTACGGACGTCGCTGATTTCCTGCTCCACGATATCATCTTACATCACGGATTCCCTTGTCAACTCCTCACCGACCGTGGCCGCTACTTTCTCTCCAGAGTCATTGATGACTTGCTTCGCTCCTGCGCGACAAAACACAAATTTACGACGGCTTACCACCCCAAACCAACGGCTTGACAGAACATTTCAACCGGACGCTAACTCACATGTTTCCTATGTATGTCTCTTCTGACCATCAAACTGGGACGTTGCGTTGCTCTTCGTTACGTTTGCCTACAATTCTTCCCGTCAGAATACCGCTGGTTTTTCACCCTTTTAACTTCTGTTTGGCCGCGACCCAAAGTTACCTTTTGACACTATCATCCCCGATGCTGTCCATTTCCTCACTGAGTACGCCCGCGATACCATTTCCAAAGCTGACGAGGCACGCCAAATAGCTCGCCATCGCCTTACTACATCGCAAGGACACCAGAAGCACCGCTATGACACCCGTCATCGCGACGTTATCTACACTCCGGGTGCCCTTGTACTTCTATGGACTCCGACTCGGCGTGTTGGACTATCCGAAAAATTGCTTTCCCGGTACTCCGGCCCCTACCGTGTCTTAAGGCGTGTAACCGACCTCACTTACGAGATTGGCCCTCTCGCGTCTTCCTCTCCCTCCGTCTCGCCACCTACAGACGTTGTCCACCGCTCGTCCATACAGCACAGCAAGCACTGTGACGGTGCTTCAGCGGCCGGGGGTCATGTCACGGTACTATTCCTCAAGAGGAGCGTCGATGAAGAAGTTTTTGATCTGGCGCGCTCTCGCCCATATGGTTCAGCGCTTGATCGCCTTGTAAATGTATTGTAAATACGTTTTCCGGTTGTGTCTGCCTCCCCGTAACAATATGAACAATATACGCGTCACTTTACTCTAGCGGACATCATTTTGTCTGGAATACAAGCTGCTTAACCAATGTTTGTGTCGCCGGTAGCGGCATCGCTCCGGTGCAGCGTCGATACAATGTGTTTCTGCAGTAAACACGAAGTGCTCACCGTATCTGTTCGCTGTGAAAGTGTATCCTTAGCATTCTTATTTTCTGCCTTTTCATTTTGTCTCACGGCACCATGCACCGCTGGAAACCCAGTGGGAATTCACATGCCGGCTGGCACTAATATTAATCTTAGCGCCCCCGAAAATATGCCGGCTGCATGTATGCGATCTTGTACTAAGAACATGTATACATTTTTGTACTAGAAGCATGACCATTTTCGCTTCCAATAAAATTCAATGCTGACGGATACTATGCGGAGGAAGAGCTGAATATGCGTGCGATCACGCCTGCCTGAATTCAACGTCGCCGTCGCTCATGACCGTAGTTCACACGATAAATAATTGAATGATAGGGCTATATTACGGCTTTTCTAGTTGTGGCAATTAACCACGCAGGGATAAGGACGGCCTTCAAACTTTGTTTTTTCTTCACGGGTGTTGCACGCCGCTGGGGATTTTCTTCTGTTTATATGACTGAACAATGCGTGCGATGCCCTCAAGGGGCGCTGTCTGTCAGCTCGAAATTCCAGCGCTGGTTCCCCATGCTGCGCGATGATAATTTTATACTCAGATTTCCTCTCTCACACCTCTCTCTCTCCCAGCTCGGCGAAGCTATCGCACAGCTGGTATGGGGTTGCTAGGCAACGCAGTTTCGTCATAGCTCGGCGTGGTTTTGCGGCTCTAGGCACAACGTCCGGCCGGATTAAACAGCTGTGCTGTTAAAATAGTGACTGGCATATTGTCACGTAGAAGTGACGATGAAGAAAACAGCAGCAATATTGTGAATGACGAAACTAGCTTTTTATTGGGCGATAAGACCAGGAAGTGCATGGCCATGGCAGCAGCCACAATAACAGCTCCAATATTAAGGAATGGAATGAATATGTGTGACGAGGTTTACGGACCGTTGCTACATACGGACAGCCTCTGTTGCCGTACCTTATCAATGTACGACTTTTCTCGTGGATAAGAAAAAAATTCACTTTTCACAAAAATTAATGTCAGCGTTGTATCGCTTACCTCCAAAGAAAAGACTTCAACCTCGGAACGCGGGGCAAGAGTGAGTACCGCTCGTCAAACAATCACAAAGGGGAGTAGCGCCGCTTCCTGGCACAGTAAGTTTCGCGCACGTTATCCGCCCACATCTGCCCCAACACGCACGCAAACTTACGTACACTCTATCGCCAATGTATTAAAGAATATGCGAATGGGCACACACTTGAATCAATGCGCCAAAGCATGGGCAACAACGACTACACCGACAGCACACGAATGGTCGAAGCTGAACGTTTCGTGACGGTCCACAGGAGTGAGTTACTAGCGATACTACATATTTGCTACAAGTTATTACAAAGAACAGAACCGCTACCTTCCAAGCCTTGTGTGCAGCAAGAACAAATCTATTGCAACTGAGCGCACTCGCGAGCGATTAGACAGAAAATGATCAGATAGTGACCGCACCGGCGAACTTCACTGAGTCAGAAACGTGACAAGCCGCTGCTTCCAAGTATTTGCCAAATAAAGAACGAAGAGCAACACACAGTGATCCTGATTCAATTCATAAGCGGAAAGCTTGGAACACATTTTAGCCTCGCTTTTATAACAAGCACCATATAAGCTGTTCGCGCCGTTTAGACAAAGCTTAATGAGCTCGAAAGCGCTTTTACATGCCCTCTGAAGCTGTCGCCACAGCTTTGTGTCGACCACTCAGTCAGCGTGTGCAATATCTCCCGAAACAGAGGTTTCCTGAGCCGCACCGGGCGTTATGCATACATCCATTGTAAACATGCAGGCAAGGGAGGTAGCTGAGGCTAGCAATGGACGCGTCACCACGTTATCAAACATGGCAGCGCCCACGGAATCGCCGCGAGAAGGGTCAATAGCTGGACGGCAGGCTGTGAAATCTCAATCAAAGGCAAAGTTGAGTGCTGAAACACCGGAGCAAAGGGAGGCCTGGTTAGCACGTCACAGAGAAACTTACCAAGCGCGGAAGCGTGCATTAATGAAACACTGTGCATATTCTTTGCAAAACACCAAGCCAAACAGACGTTTCGCTCATGATAACTAGGTTTACAAGAGTTAAACCTCAGCCAATTTTGCCATCGACGTACGCTAGAGGACTCAAACTCCACATACGTACGTATGTGGAGTTTGAAAGGCCGGATATATTTATCATGAAATTACGCAGTGCCTCACTCGCACTGATGATTCCCTAGGTCGTGCTTGCATGGAGGTGGTCGATATCGTACATTTCACCATCGCCTGACATGGTTCGCGTTTGGAAGGAAGGCCTTTGAACGCAAATACAGCGCCCATCTGTGAACACATGAAAGAAAGCGCATGCATGTACACGAGAGGAGACGACACCTTCATGTGCTGTAACGTGACTGCCGCTGTGGCTAACGGTCAGTCGGTGTGGCTTCATTATTTTCATACACTACAGCCTAACTGCCGCACTTGAATTTTACCTGCCGTGACCCGCCGCGTACGTTCTTCCTCTGCTGCGGCCTGGCTTTTAAGGTTGTATTGGTCTACTTTGCGGAGTCCGTATTGTTGCGGCTCGAGGTGGCGTTTTGGCAAGAAATCCACCAAGCCCATCGATGAATACATCGATGGGAAAAATGGTTTAATTTACATTATGCACACTGGCCCCTGGTACGGAAGCCCACTCCATCAGGAGCATATTAAACGTCTTTCCCACAAAGTTTCCCACAAAAATTGCTAAGCGGACACATAAAATACGGAAACCTTGGGTAAGCAAGGATATATACGATAAAATTAAAACCAAAGAACAACTTTACGCTACCTTCCTTAAAATCAAGGACCTAAATGTATTTGCCGAAATTAAGCAACTTAGAAACAACGTTGTGAATTGCTCCGGAAAGCGAGGTCGGCGTATTACTCTAATCTATTTCACATGATATTAAGCGTACCGACCTCACCAGAAAAAAAAAAAACACTGTGCTCGGGCGTAACCAAGAATCCAATGAAATTGAATCGATATGTTACGGTGACGATTATGTTTCTGGTTCTGCTTTAGCCAATCTGTTTAACAATTTTTTCATTAACCAATTCACAAGTAACGCAACATAACAGCACAAAAGAATACAAAGACCTTGCACAAGCCCAAACACCATATTTTTTTACCCAACGGACGCTCAAGAGGTGGTGTCCGCAATAATAAACCTTAAAAACAGTAGCGTTTGTGACGTAGACAACCTACAATTAGGACCACTAAAGTACGTAGTGCATGAAATAGCGCGTCAATTAACGCACATTTTTAATGTTATCTTCTCCACTGGTGCATTTCCAAAAAAACATGGACTTGCAAAAGTAACTTTCATTTTTAAGGGCGGTGATAGAAATGTATTAAAGAACTATAGACCCATATCGATTTTACCTGTTTTTTCCAAAGCGATGGAAAAGCTCTTCTATATAAGATTCTGTATTTTTTCTAACAATCATTACTACATAATTTTCAGCATGAATTGCGTCAGCATTGTTCGACGAAAACCGCGCTGCTAAAGCAAAAGGAAACAATCTTAAAAAAAACTTTTCAGACCGTAATTTAACACTTGTAGTATACGTAGATTTATCCAAAGCCTTTTATTCATTACAGCATGAAATACTACTTGATAAATTTCAGTCGTACGGTGTCCACGGCATTGCGTAGGACATCCTAGCTTCTTACTTAAGGCATCGTAAGCAATACGTATCAGTAGGAACATCTTCTTCAGATATTAAATGCATAAAGATGGGAGTACCTCAGGGCAGCATATTGGGACCACTTTTATTTTGTGTTTACGTTAACGACCTACACTCTTTTACCTTAAATCCGCATGTAAAAACAATTTGTTGTGCTGGTGACTCAACATTATTAATCACCGGTAAAACATCTGACGACATACAAAAGATATCTGATGAAGCAATGCCGCTGTTACTAGAATGAACAAAGTGCAATTCCTTACTTATTAATACCGCAAAAACAAAAGCAATACTCTTCAGACCAAAAAATAAGGTTGTAAACTTGCTGTTGATTACACTTGGTCACAATGTGATTGAAATAGTAGAATGCATGAAAGTGCTGGGCGTATATTTTTCAAATACTTTAACTTGGGATGACCATATCCACGACACTCATAAAAAATTGTGCAACACTGCGGGTATGCTAAACAAATGTAGACATATCATTCCTCAACGTATAAAACTACTACTATATAAATCGTTAGCCCTTTCTCAGTTATCCTACGCCCACCTAGTATGGGGCACACCAAGAAAAACGAATCTAAACCGACTGTTCTTAATTCAAAAGAATTTTATGAGAATAATTGCAAACGTCCCATATGATTTTCACACGCAGCAACTCTTTAAGCAGTTTAATGTTATAAATGTCCATGATTTTTATGATTATCGTTTACTCCTGACATACTGTTCGGCCACAAAAAGGAACAACTCATTTTACAACGAGATTTCAGAATTAGGAGAAAATATTGGCGTATACACTACGCGCACCACAATTCGTAGAAGAGTCTGTTGCTGGGCCTGTTGGTACATACTTGTAGAAACGATGGAACCCAGCCTTCAGGACGCAGTTCGAAGCTGGGTTCCATCGTCCTAAGCTTCGAACACGAAACGTCTGTGACGTCAGGAGGAGGAGGAGCAAACCTGCCTTCTCACTGCCGAGCGTGCGGCTGCTCGCCTGTTCTGGAAGACACAGAAATTATAGACAAAGGAACAACACGTTACGAACGTGAACTGATTGAAGCGTACCCTATCTGAAAACATAACAATCAATGTGTTAGTGTGCCCTCGTTATCGCTGTCACAGAAAGAGATAGCTTATTTAGAAAAATGTGGCTACTAGGTGTCTTTTAGTGTTTTTTTCTTCTATTGTCACGTGGTATGTACGACGCATGCGCGCTCTGGTTTCCCTGCGAACTTCTGTGTCGTTGTTTTCATTAAACTTGTTGCTAGTACCAGCGTGTGTCGGTCTACTTCTCTCCTGCATGGTGTTTGCGTCCTGAAGGCTGGGTTCCACCGTTTCTACAAGTCACCACAATATTTGGCACATACCTACTGCTCAAAACAACTATGCGAAACAATCAATCACTTTTACTCTTCCAATTCTGCTCTATAATCCTGCCAAAAAATCTGTAGATGTGTTACAGTTGTCTGAAAGAACAATGCGAGACCAGTTTATGCGAACTATGTTGCATTTATTTATCTATTTTATTGTATTTGCTCTTTAATCTGAAGCTTTCCTTTGTCTTTTGCAAAATGCTTATGTTATCTTGTGCAATCATTGTCTGTACATATGTGTAAAAGCCGTCATTCGTATGAAAATTGTTTAGTAACTGCTGCTGCTGTGTAAAGGGGCAGTCACCTCGTCAAGCTACTAATCTCAGTAGCTTTTTGTGGCTTCTCCTTCCTTGTGTATTTGTTCAAGGAGATTAAGTTCAATTCAATTCAAGTTCGCCTCAGGACACGTCAGAAGCCCCCTCACTGCACCACACGTCCCCGCTTTTAATCCCGTCGTCTTCCCTCGGAGACTGGACTGGAGAATCTGGTGTCAGTAGCTCGGCCAATCCCAATCGTTGAATCCGTTCCGCTGGGTCCGCCTCCAATGCCGCAACCCCGCCCCCGCATTCTTGAGTATGCGTGGCCACCTGAGAAACTTAGCTCGATGCTGTTCCCACGGTTTTGGGCGACGATAGCCGCTTTCATCAATTATCGGGCTTTGCGTGACGGCCCTCTTGTCAGCATAAGGATATGGTAGTAATCTCCATGGTAATTACCGTTTCCATCGATGGTGGTGGTTGTTGACTCGACCCGAGCTCCTTTGTTAGCGCGTCACAGTCTATATAGGGATGGTAATATCGATGAACGATTAATCGATTAATCGACTAAAAGTACGCCGCAAAACGATTAATCGTCATCGATGTGTACCTTTAATTTAATCGGTTTAATCGATTAAAGCAGTTCGATTAATCGTTTTCCAGACAGTGACTAAAGTGGCGTGAAAATTTTGAAATCGTACTGTAGAATGCGGAGTACGAGCAACGACCGCGCGGCTGCGAAGACCGAGAGCGACTGTCGACTGTTTTCCCGAGTGATGTCGAGCTGGCCAAGCGCTTCCCCGCTTTACGCGCACGTCACACAGGCTGCCTGGGGCCCGGAGAGAGGCCGCCCCCGTGGAGGAAGAAATAAACTAGGCGCGAGCATTACGTGAGGCAGCTAGTCTTGGCAAGCGAACTCACCGTCAAGCAATTTCCTTCGCTTTTTACTTCGCAGTAGAGTCAACACGTGACCCTGACTGACAACGTATTGGCCGATAATGTTTGGTTCGCAGCAGTTTCAAATCAGTGCGCACCCGTTCAGCTGCGCTGCTGCCCTGCACCCGGCAGCATTAAACCTACCGCGCGCTCTGATGTTGCGATCACGTGTTGCGCCCTTACTTCTTGATGTCAGTCGTGCTGCGATGTTCTCTTCTCATTATTCCTTCCTCCATGCCCACCCTCCTCAGTAAGCGCCATTTTAACATACAGGGTGTTCATTTTTAAGTTTTACGGAATTTTTAGAAATCGCCTGTGGCAGGTAGCATAATTTTATCATTGAGCTGGGTTATTCGATGAGGCGCAAATTCGCACGAGAAATCGAAACACATATTCAACTGATTAACAAAAAATCACTGATTAACTTCTTAGTTAATTACTTTACGACACATATAACAATTTACGAATTGTAGCCGGTGATCTTGTCAGGCGTATCCACTTGCAATGAATTCCCAGAATGACACCAGTTTGGAGATATGCGCCATCATACTCGCCGTAAAAATGCACTGTTGTTCCACTTAATTTTTTACCAAAATGCATTGAAGCACAAAAGCAACTGTAACGTCCATGTATTTCGTCCCACACTTTGAGAAATAGTATCTCGAAACTGGTGTCATCCTGGAAATTCATTTCAAGTAGATGCGTCTTGCAAACTCACCGGCTACAATTCGTAAATTGCGATATGTGTCATAAAGTAATTAACCAAGTTCATTAGTCAATTTTTGTCAATTGGTTGAATATGTCTTTCGATTGCTCATGCTACTAATGTCCACCGCTCAACGATAAGAATTATGCTACCTGCCACAGGCGATTTTTAAAAATTCCGTAGTAGTCACGTAGTAGTTACGATGAAGAAAACAGTCGCAAAACTGTGAATGACGAAACGGACTTTTTATTGGGCGAGCCTGTGCCCACAAAAGCAAGTTTCGCTCGAAGCACAACGATAGCGGCGAACACAATCGGCGATCGTCGAAATCTGATCAGCGGCGAAGTGCGTCGGCTTTTATACATGTCATCGAAGGTTCCAGAGTAATCTCTGGTACCCGCGTGTCTTCCAGAAGGTACTAGACAATTTGCGTCGCTCATACAATCAGATTACGTAAGCGTCGGTGACAACTGACAACGCATAGAAGCATCGATAACGTTCGAGAAAATTCCGATACTACATGCAGGCGCTTCCTGCGCCGAGCAATAACGTTTAAGGTGGCGGTCCGGCAGCACCAGGCCCCCGTTTTGAGTACCTTTGGAGCAACCGCGGTGGCTCTTCTACTTAGGATATAAAGTTGTGGTATATACCATAAAAAAGCTTAATTCTTGTATATTCTAACTATAGATAGTATTAAGAAATGGATTAATGTGATTTAGAAATAAATGTTCAAGAACAAGCATGAGATGCATGGTTTTTGCGAACTGTGTCTCAGTTGTGACCATATTTAGAAGAAATTACCGCATTTACTGCATTGCGGCTTGCTCTGTAGCTTTAGGACATATTTATTTCCTAGACGCAGCAAAACAATGTTAAATTTTTACTTCTTGGATAATTTGCTTTTGAAGTTTGCCAAAATATCGCAACTTCTGTTGTAAACAGCCCGGCAACTACACGCTCAAGGAAGCAAAATTTTGGACAAATTAGAGATCAAGCAATTTGCAATTGGGATGCAAAATTTCATTTATGTACCTTTCTTGGCTTTCCTAATAATGCGACCGAAATTAAGCAATATTTAGAATTCTGGTTCTACTTTTGCCCATTTTTGCGGGAAGGTACTAAAGCTACGAAGGTGCGGTGTAAAACTAATAAAGGTACATGAATGAAATTTAGCGTCCTACATGGAAATTCCTTGAACTCTAATTGTCCAAAATTTAGCTTTCTAGAGCATGTAGTGGTCGGGCTGTTTACAACAGAAGTTGCGATATTTGGCAATCTTCAAAAGCAAATTATCCAAGAAGTAAAAATTTAACATTGTTTTGCTGCGTCTAGGAAATAAATATGTCCTAAAGCTACAGAGCAAGCCGCAATGCAGTAAATGCGGTAGTTTCTTCTAAATATGGTCACAACTGAGACACATTTCGCAAAAACCATGTATATCATGCTTGATCTTGAACATTTATTTCTAAATCACATTATTCAATTTCTTTATAATATAAATAGTTGCAATCTACAAGAATTAGGCTTTTTAAGGCATATACTACAACTTTATATCCTAAGTAGAAGAGCCACCACGGTTGCTCCAAAAGTACTCGAAACGGGGGGGCTGGTGGCGCCGGACCACCACCTTAAAATTTGTTAGCCGGTGAAAAGCGGTCACCGGGGAAAGATAAACAAGTACACGCGTCAATATGAACACTCTGTATATTGCTTATTCCTTCACTAGTCACTAGTGGCAATTATAGTTGACCTCTAACAAATTAAACATTACTCTTTATCAAAATTTATACGCTTGTATGTCTTATCCTGGTTCCACCTTTCAAGCGTTAAAATAGGTACTTACGTGAATAGATAACTGTGTTTCAGCCTTTTTAAAGCGCCCGAAAAAAAAGTCGATTAATCGATTAATCGACGAAAAACCCCGCATCGAAATCGATTAATCGATGATACGCTAAAGCAACGAACGTATAATCGTTAATCGATTAAAACATTTAATCGACCATCCCTAAGTCTATAACACGCCTGGCCGCTGTCGTTGCGCGTGCTGATGAATGGACCACCTCGTTGAAAACGTGCAAAGTATGCGCTCGCCCAGGTTGAAACGTAACAGACTCCTCCGCCCAGCAGGGTGACCAGCTGTCAGGTTGCCCGAAGCGTTGAGGTTCCCCTCCGAGGTGATGGCTGAGGACACATTGCAGCTGGGGTCCCAGCACTCGCGTCATAGCGGCCTTCTTCCTAGGAAAACACAAAAACACACTCTGGTCCGTGTGCCCGAGCGACACGCCTACCGGACGCTATGATTCCCGCATCGCTTTGCAAAATTCTACCCCTCTCTCTGTCTCTCCCTCTTTCTATCGTAGTCAGCCCTCGGCAGGATAAAATTTAGTTGCATATCTCGTTAACCTCGATAGCGATACGCACAAACCTTTTTTTTTAAACTGAATTGTTGTTCAAAATTCGCGACTCAAACCGTCTGCATTCTTATTCTGGCTCCCTTTCCTATACTTGACTTCGAAATTGTATTCCTGCAGAATGAGACTCCATCTCAGCAGTCTCATGTGCTTTCCCGACATTAGCTTGAGCCAGGCAAGATGACAATGATCGCTCTCGACCGTAAATTTTGTGCCTCGAATATAGCATCCTAACTTTTGAATGGCCCATACAATACAGAAACTCTTGCTGAGAGGTGCTGAACGCCTCTTATCGCAGTGTCAGTTTTCGACTAAGATACAGCACGGGATGCTCTTCACCGCTTTCGTCAAACTGGGCAAGGACGACACCTAGGCCACGCTTGCTGGCGTCACACTGGAGAATGAATTCGCGGCGTAAGTCGGGCGAGACAAATATAGGTCGTGAAGACAAAGCTTTCTTCAGATTCTGTAAAGCCTCTTCCCTATCGGCGCTCCAAGTGACCACTTATGCTTCACGCTTCCTGAGGCTGTGAGTTAGCGGACTGGCAAGCTCCGAATAATTTGGAATATAGTGCTGGTAATACCCGGCCATTCCCAGAAATGACCGCACATCTTTTTTTTTGTTACTGTCCTTGGGAAGTTAGCTATAGCCACCACTTTGGCTTTCATTGGTTCACGTTTTCTCTGTCCTATTTCGTGCCCCAAATACGTGACACGGGCCTGGCCGAAGTGACACTTCTCAGCTTTGATAGTCAAGCCGGCCCCTCTGATTCTTTCAAGCACTGTCCGGGTATGTTGCAAATGAGACTCCCAGTCATTAGAAAACACGGCCACATCATCCAGACTGGGCAGCGCGAATTCTTCCAGCACTTCAAGCACTTGATCCATCAGCCTTGAAAATCAGAACGGCGCGTTCCTCAAGCGAAAACTCATGGTAACGGGCTGGTAAACCCAGAAAGGTGTTACAAAGGCAGCGTAGCGACTGGCTCGTTCTGTGAAGGGCACCTGCCAGTATCCCCTGTCTAGGGTTGAAATGAATGTAGCTCTGCTTACGAGTTCTACCCTCTCCTCTATATTTGGCAAGGGGTAGATTTGGTCCTTCGTGATGGCATTTAACTTTCGATAATCCACGCATGGCTGTGGATCTTTCCCTGGTACCTCAACTAGCATTAGAGGGGAGCAATATTCACTATGTGCTTCCTTGATCACACCAAGACGAAGCATCCTTTTACTTCTGACTTCATTATGTCTAGCTGCCGCGGTGATAAGCGGTACGCTTCTGACTTAAAATGCACTTCCGTCGTTAGCTCAACGTCATGTTGTGTGAAATGAGTCCTTCCTATCATCTCTCCAAAAGAATCCGCGTAATCCTCAATAAGACTCTTCAAATCTTCCACTTTCTCGGTACTTAGTGCCTCCTTGTTTACTGCCTGTGTTATTACTTCTTCCACACTAGGGCCCGTTTTCCCACAAAAACAAGGTAACGCTAGAGGAACATCCTCTGAAACATTCATAGCTGTGCTGACAATTGGTGTTCGCTCAAATAAAGGTTTCATTAAATTTACATGATAAACTCGTTCCTCACGTCTACGTCCAATCATCCTCGCGGTGTAATTCAACTCTGAAATGCGATCAGTAACCTCGGTGGGTCCATCCCAGTGGACTTCCAGTTTATTTTGGCGATTTGGCCACAAGATCATTGCTTCGCTTGAAGCAATGATCTTGTGGCCAATTATCTTGGAATTTCGGCTCATAGGATTGCTTCGCTTGAAGCAATGATCGCTTGAAGCATCTTGCGCTGCTTGTAGGCTACACTTCACGATCTCACGAGGCTTAAGTAACCTTTGCATTAGGTCCTACACATACTCGACCACACTTTTAGGCACCCGATCGTCCTCCCATAGCTCGCGAATTAGCCTTAGGGAACGTCGAAGATTTCGGCTATATACCAGCTCTGACAGGGCCAAGCCTGTTCCCTCGTGTGGCACCGTTCGCAGCGCAAAAAGTGTGCCCGGTAGGCAACAGTCCCAGTCACACTTTCTTTCATGGCAAACCGCTCTCAAAACTTTCTTGAGGACGGCATGCCATCTCTCTACGCTGTTGCTCATAGGATGATAGACCGAGCTACGCAAAATTCTAACGCCGCATTTCTCGAGAAATGTTGTCATGAGTGCGCTCAAGAAAACTGTTCCCTGGTCTGATTGCATTTCTGCCGGGAAACCGCGGCGTGAGAAAATGGAAAGCAGAGCATCCCCTACCTCGACCGAAGTTTCATCTTTTAAGGCAACTGCCTCAGGAAACTGTTGCAGGGCACCATAAGGTGAGAATGTATCGGTTTCCCGCTTTTGTTTTCGGCAACGGCCCCACCAAATCCACAACTCTGCGGAAGGGCTCTGAAATATTGGGCACATTTACTATTGGTGCTTTCCATTTGTCGCTAGACTTGCCTACTTTCTGACAAGTCTCACAAGTGCGGACGAAATCCTGCGCTTCTCCGAAACAACCCGGCCAAGAAAATTCCTGCAGGAGCCTTTTCTTTGTCTTATTTATACCTAGGTGTCCGGCCCACGAGTTTTCATGACAAAATGAACAAGAAATGAACAAGAAAGATCGTTTTTTTTTCTTTTTTATCTGATGGAGCGCAGGGGGCAAAGCTTTAGAATTTTTTATCTGATGAAGCGCAGCAATCCAAATCTTTAGAATTTTCGCCATAATGCGTTTATACTACCCTCACAATGGCAACTTCAAGGTAATATTGTGTGCGTCTACTCCAGGACAATCTTATCTTGGGGACTACTGCAACACCAGAATATTCAATCTGTAAACAGCAAGGTAATTTTTCAAAGGAAACGGTTATTTATAGGAAACTGTTTGATATCATATGAAACATACATAGAGACAAATATACACAAACATAAAAAGTTAGCTTACTTCAATCAGATGTTTCAGGTTTTCAGCAGACGTACTCACGAAAATGGTAGTGGCTAGAGTCAGTATGAAACACCGCATATTTCTTCAATACAGAATGCGGAACGTCAATCTGCGGAAACTGTTCTCCCTACACTAAAGGATAGGGGCATACTGCTGGTTTTTAGGACGCTTAAATACTTGTCCCAGCGCCGCCTTCATTGCTCTTACTATATTTACGTTCTCAAATTGCGAAAGCTTAGTGAACATTTTCATTGGATGTGGACTAAGCGCACCATGAAAAAATCTAACCTATGATAATTTTGTTCCTCTGATAAATAACAAAATGAAAGGTCCAGCGTGACGCAGCGCTAAAGCCATTAAAAAAAGGTTGCTTCTAGGGGACAACGCTCTGGAGACTGAGTTAAATATTATTATCTTTTTTTTTAAATGGGGAAAGAAGCTTAATACTTAGAAGAACTTTCTGTGGGCCTAGTTGGTGCATACCTGATAAACTTTTCAAAGCGCAAACAAGAGACAAGGCACAAACGGAAGGCCAAAAACCTTCCTGTGTTAAACCTTCCTTTTGTGCCTTCTCTCTTGTTTGAGCTTTGAAAAGCTTATCAAAGCTTAGTACGTATACCACTGTTCGATACCGCTCGTGAATATCGTGGGATCTGCTTTGCTTCTCTTGTGACCCGCAGTTGACTGAATCCCCGCAGGGGCGTCTGCGTCAGCAGGCGTTTGGTGTGTTGCGACACCATGGACCCGAGCACACGAGGGTTGGCCCCTCCCCGCGTCCAACCGTGCGCGGCTTAGCCGTGTCCGGGGAAAAGGGGATCCTGGGGGTTGAGCCAATTCCGGGTGTTTGGACCTTTACGGCCCCCCGGCGGAGGCAACACACCCCTTTGGCCTCGGCTTCACGTAGACGGCACTCCTGTACTGGCCCACCCGGGGGAAATCGGTAGTTGTCTTTTCCTATCCTTCTCTTCAATCTTCGTCTTTCTCTCTCACTTTCAATCTTTCCTGTCTTCTCCTCTCTTCTATTTACTTCCGACTTTCCAGGCAGCGAGGGTTAACCTTGTGTGGTGCAACCAACCTTGGCTGTACATATTTGGTTATAGTAGTGGCGTACAGCTGGCGTTTTGCAGGACCTGTCTTTTCCAGGTCCTGCAGCGTCCCCTCGTTGGGCTCCATGGTGGGTGGCTGGCGTCGCTGCTGAAAAATTTTATACCTATGGCTGAACAATTCCCGCTACTCCCTGATCGCCTTCTGAAAAGAGGGCGCACCGAAGATGTGTTCCAGTTTTTTCGACGCCAAACACAGAATTTCCCCCGATTTCATGTAATTCACTCTGAAAAGTCAGACACATCAGTACGTACAATTTCACCTTTCCTTGTCTCAAAGTCTTTGACTGATATTTTTGGAACAGGCTACAAAGCATCCAGGATGGCAAGCGGGGATCTCCTCTTGGAACTCCGTGATCTCAAACAATACGAGAAACTGCCCGATCTAGTGTCATTTGGAGATGCCCAATTAACAGTAACCCCGCACCGTACTATGAATACCACCCGTGGCGTTGTCTCAGATGATGAGCTGTTGCAGCTGAGTGAGGCTGAACTCCTTGAGGGTTTCAGTGATCAGAATGTCAGCAATGTTAAACGGATTAAAATGAGGCGAGATGGCAAAGAACTCCTGACCAAACACCAAATACTTACTTTCAACTCAAGTGTCCTGCCCGAGTCCATCGAGGCCGGGTACATCAAGCTTCGTGTTAGGCCATATGTGCCAAATCCCCTTCGATGTTTCAAATGCCAGCGGTTCGGCCATAGTTCGCAGAACTGCCGAGGCCGCCAAACCTGTGCGAAATGCAGTGCTCACGAACACTCCTCCGAGTCTTGTGAAGGTTCTCTACATTGTGTTAACTGTGATGGGGAGCACGCCGCATACTCGCGGTCGTGCCCATCTTGGAAAAATGAAAAGGAAATAGTGACAATTAAGGTAAAAGAAAACATCACTTTCAAAAGAGCCACGAAGGCGGGTTACCTAACTGTCTAAAACCAGCTTTGCCGATGTGACGCGTCAGGGGGCAGCGTCGCAGCGGCTTCCGGCTGCTGTCCGGCCCATGCGTAGTGAGCCGGCGGTGAAGCCATCTGCCCCCTCGGCGACTGCAGCTAGCGCTGCTCCGCCACCCCAGCAGAAGGGGCCATCCACCTCTGGGCTGGTGGCCTCCAAGGTCTTGTCTCTCGAGACGAGGCCTTCACTGCGAACAAACCGCTCTCAAGAGCGGGTGTCCAGCGCTCCGCAAGAGCCGATGGACACACCTTCCAGCCAGACGGCGCAGCCAGCGCCAAAGGAGCGGCGAGAATCTCTCGACCGCTCCAAAAAAGAAAAAAGCCCGCATCACAGGGCCCGACAAGGGCTCTGTAAGTTAAGTTAGTGTTTTTACACGAGACACACAGCACAAACATCGTCTGCAACATGGCCACACAGATACTACAGTGGAACGTCAGAGGACTACTTCGTAACCTCGACGACATCACAGAACTCATACATAAATTTAATCCGAAGGTGCTGTGTGTCCAAGAAACACACTTAAAACCTACACAGTCCAACTTTCTCAAGCAATATGCCATTTTCCGTAAAGATCGTGACAACGCTTATGCCTTGTCCGGAGGTGTAGCCATAGTTGTAAATAAGTCTGTTGCTTGCCAACAGTTTGCCCTTCACACGCCTCTCGAGGCTGTATCTGTGCGAGCAATTTTGTTCAACAAGCTTATAACGATCTGCTCCATTTACATACCACCCAACCATCACCTCAGTAAAACGGAATTTTACAGCCTCATCGACCAGCTCCCAGAACCATACATTATCACTCGTGATTTCAATGCTCATCATACCCTTTGGGGAGATTCGCGATGCGACGCGAGAGGTCGACTCATTGAAAACTTCCTTGTTAACTCCGGTGCGTGCCTCTTCAATAAGAAGGAACCAACATATTACAATATCCATCATAGTTCATATTCATCAATAGACCTGTCAATTGGCTCTGCCTCACTTTTCCCTGACTTAGAATGGCATGTAATTAAAAACACATTCGGAAGTGATCATTTCCCAGTAAGCCTAAACTCGGCCCTTTCTTTTCCGCCAGGGACTGGCGTCCCGGAATGGTCACGACGTAGGTCTCTGGCACATTTACTACTCTTCGGTTAGAGGTTTCGGTAAGGATGCTTAGAGATTTCTGTGAGATTTTGCCTTGGTGGTAATTGTGACACGCCGCTTTCGAGTCGCTCATTATCACGGTGGAGTCAGTGTCACCTTTGCTTGGGAGTGCGGAGAGTTGCGTACGTGCGCTACTCTCGATGGAGGAGAGACACAACTGGCGGCACAGCAAACGAGGATTTAATATTTACAAGAACGGTAGAAGCACGCGGCACACAACACTAAAACCGAAACTCAAAACTAAAGGCACGCAAAACTAGACATAACTCAACGTAGATGCTTACTTAATAGAAAATCCGAAACTCTCACTAAATAGAACGCTACTAAAAAAGAACTATCTCATTTCCGGAGCCTAGCTCCGCCTTATAAGTCTCTAGGTCAGTCCTAGTCTTCGCTCGCCAAAGTCTGGCCACCCTGGCCCCGGCCTAACTGCGTTTAGAGTGTACTAGACAATGGTCGAGTGGGCCGAACGGCGCTCTGCCGCTGAGGCGCCGCGTGTGGAAAAATAGTGCGAGGGCGCTGCGAGCGAACTGGATTGGGGCGGAGACGCGCTCCGCGGCATATTCAACGTACTTTCGCTGCGGGCGCCGAGGCCGATTGCGCATAGTACGCTCTTAAAATAGTGCTTTACTTCAACTGCAAATTTATGTTTACAACATTTTGCCAAACACATATATTTCAGGCAAGGATTATACAACGCGACGTCTTCAATTTTGCTGTCGTTGTCAAGCGCGTCGTCTGCTAGCGAGCGCGGGACGCCCAGTTTTTCTCGCAGAACCTCAGTCCAGTACATTTAAAAAAATGTTTTAGTTGCTTCGGTGTGTCCATGACTCTTGACGGCCTGTACCAAATGTAGTTTTAGCCATGTGAACTGCTGTTTTTACCACTGTCCTCTAAAAGTAACTGGTATCTCCGCACCATGAAGGCTACGTTGAAAATTTTGTTATTGATACCGTGTCATTTCACGCGCGCTTCTTGTTGCTGGATATTTATCAGGGACGATGATCGAAGAAAATAATATTAGAGTGAAATAAACCAGGTTTATTAACTGCGTGGCGCGAAAAATGACCAATGTGTTTCTAGGTATATAAATGAAAGGGTACATAGACATATATATTCACGATATATATGTAAGGGAAAAATAACAAATCTTCTAAATGCAATAATTGAAAAAGTGAGAACTCCCGACCGGAATAAGCGCGCGTGTTTGCAGAAACGAACACACTTACTAGTGAATACTGCAAATAAAACTCGCATTCGCAGAAATAATATTCATAGCAGGCAAAACCATCATATATATATATATATATATATATATATATATATATATATCCAGTGATGTAGACGCGCGTATGAAGCGGTTTATTGATGTTTCGGCCGGGGTCTACTTCACTGTGAATATTCACTCCCCGTAACAATATGTACCCGGACCCAGAATCGCTTTTTTCTGATATATATATATATATATATATATATATATATATATAATGGTGTTTATTGACGACTCAGAAACGCGACCGTCTCAGTTGAGCGTCGGACACCGAGAGCGCGAGCCCGTCTTCGTCGGCGGGCCGATGATGATAGTGCGTCCACAGGGCGCGCCAGTCACACAGGGCGCCAGTCTTCTTCGCTACAACTGCCCTCTGGAGAAGAAGGGGCCATCCTGGCGACTCAAGGAGAGGAGAGGACAAGGGGGTCGTAATAGGGTTTAAGTCTCTGGACGTGGACTGTCTCGCGTCCACGACGCCTCAAGTCAGTAGATGGCGTTAGCGGCTCGACGACGTAGTTGACCGGCGTCGTCTGTTCAACGACGCGGTAGGGACCGTGGTATTGAGCGAGGAGTTTAGAGCATAGACCAGGGGTGCTTGAAGGTATCCACAGCCAGACTAGTGAGTCCGGCTGGTAGGTGCAGGGGGTCGGTCATCATCGCGACGGAATGTTTGGAGACTCTGGTCTTCCGCCGTGAACGAACGGGCCAGCTGACGGCATTCCTCGGCATACTTGGAGGCTTTAGACAGAGGCGTGCCCTCTGATGGGTCAGGCCGGTAGGGGAGAATGGTGTCGAGCGTACATGTAGGTTCACGGTCATATACGAGAAAGAATGGCGAAAATCCCGTTGTGGCCTGTGAAGCGATATTATAGGCGTACGTAACATATGGCAAAACGAGGTCCCAGTTGGTATGATCCGATGCCATGTACATGGATAGCATGTCGCCCAAAGTACGATTAAACCGTTCTGTTATGCCGTTAGTTTGCGGATGATAAGCTGTACTGGTGCGATGGACGGTATGGCACGCGGTCAGAAGGGGGTTAAGAACTTCGGAAAGAAACGCACGCCCTCTGTCACTAAGAAGTTCCCGCGGTGCCCCATGACGCAGTATGAAGTCATGCAGTAGGAAGGACGCAATGTCGCAGGCTGTCGCTGTTTGCAGTGCCGCAGTTTCTGCATAGCGGGTGAGGTGGTCGACAGCGACAATAATCCAGCGATTGCCAGCTGATGTGGAGGCAAGAGCGCCGTAGAGATCGATGCCGACGCGGTCAAATGGTCGGGACGGACAAGGAATGGGCTGTAAAGGACCAAAAGGATGAGGAGCAGGAAGCTTGCGTCCTTGGCACGCTGTGCACGAGCGAATGTACTGTCGCACAAAATTATACATGCTACGCCAATAAAAGCGGGAGCGAAGCCTGGCGTAAGTCTTGAAGAGGCCGGCATGGGCGCATTGCGGGTCTGAATGGAGAGCGGAGCATACATCTGTGCGCAGATGGCGGGGAACGACGATCAACCATTTGCGACCGTCGAAAGCGTAATTTCGACGATAGAGAACACCATCCCGCAACTCTAAATGAGAAGCGTGGCGGCGGATAGCACGTGAAGGGCGTGTTGTTGAAGTGTCAGAAATGCAATCCATAAGTGCCGCAATCCAGGGATCTTTACGTTGCTCCACAGCCATGTTGACGGGTACAGGCGACGAAAACGCCGATTCGATGGCTGTAATGCAAGTCATGTCACTTGGTGTAGGCGACCGAGAGAGGGCATCCGCGTCGGTGTGTTTACGGCCAGACCGGTAAATGACGCGTATGTCGAAGTCTTGTAACCGTAGAGCCCAGCGCGCAAGGCGGCCAGACGGATCTTTTAAAGTCGATAACCAACATAGAGCATGGTGATCTGTAACGACAACGAAGGGGCGGCCGTACAGGTAGGGTCGGAATTTTCCAAGGGCCCAGATGATAGCCAGGCACTCCTTTTCGGTGACGGAGTAGTTAGATTCCGCTTTCGTTAGTGTTCGGCTGGCGTAGGCTACTACGTATTCATCATGCCCACTTTTTCGCTGTGCAAGCACGGCACCAAGTCCTACGCCACTGGCGTCGGTGTGGACTTCCGTGGGGGCCGTGGGGTCGAAATGGCGCAGTACGGGAGGCGAAGTGAGGAAACGCCGCATGGTTTCAAACGCATCGTCGCAAGCTGTGGTCCAAGTAGAAAGTCGTGTGTCGCCGCGAAGCAGCTGAGTCAACGGAGCAATGATGGAAGCGAAATTCCGGATAAAACGACGAAAGTAGGAGCAGAGCCCGATAAAGCTCCGAAGTTCTTTCAGGGACGTGGGTTTCGGGAACTCGGCGACGGCGTGAAGTTTCGAAGGATCAGGGAGTATGCCATCTTTCGATACGACGTGTCCAAGTATAGCAAGCTGCTTGGCTCCAAAGCGACATGTCTTCAAGTTGAGTTAGAGGCCTGCCTCGGTGATGCACTGCAGGACTTGTTCGAGACGGTACAGATGTGTGGGAAAATCTGGAGAAAAGACGACGACATCATCAAGGTAACATAGGCATGTCTTCCATTTGAGCCCACGAAGCAGATTGTCCATCATTCGTTCGAATGTAGCAGGGGCATTGCAAAGCCCAAACGGCATAACGCTAAATTCATATAGGCCATCTGGGGTCACGAAGGCTGTCTTCGGGCGATCGGCAGGATCCATAGGCACTTGCCAATAGCCTGAGCGTAAATCGAGCGAAGAAAAATACTCCGCGCCTTGCAAACAATCCAGAGCATCGTCGATGCGCGGTAAAGGGTAGACGTCTTTGCGAGTTATCTTATTAAGACGGCGGTAGTCAACGCAAAATCGAATTGAGCCACCTTTTTTCTTAACCAGGACTACAGGCGACGCCCAGGGACTATTAGAAGGTTGAACCACTCCACGCTCAAGCATTTCGCTTACTTGGTTTTCAATAACATGGCGCTCCGCGGGTGATACACGATAAGGCCTCTGGCGCAGTGGTGCGTGGGTGCCGGTGTCGATCTCGTGACGTACAGTCGATGTGCGGCCTAATGGGGCGTGTTGACAGTCGAACGTAGATTGGTATTTCCGTAGAAGGCTGAGAAGCTGCGAACGCTGCTAGGGCTCAAGAGGGCATCCACTGAACTATGGAAGACGTCGTGCCTACGCTGGGAACAATGCAAGCTATAGGTCAACGAGTTCACGTCTGAACAGGTGTCGTCAAGAGGCGCGTCAAAGATGGCAACCGAGTCGGCAGACTGAAGACGTCCAAGGCACTCGCCACGACGTAAGACGAGGGGCGTGGCCTTAGCGTTGGAAACGAGTAGTCTCGTGCAGCCACCACTGACAGTTAGGACAGCGAAGGGAAGGGAACATTGTCGGCGAACAAAAATGTCAGATGGGACAAACAGGGCAGTAGTGTCAGTGGCGAAAGTAGAGCAGGCATGCGCAATCACCGAAGAGTGCGGAGGGATCGTAGTGTCTTCTGTAACGACCAGTTTGTCGCCGAGATCGTCAAGTTCATGTGAGCGGGTGTCGGGAAGCGGAGAAAATTCAATTTCGGCGGAAGGACAATCAATGTCGGCCTGACGATCGGAAAGGAAGTCCCACCCCAAGATGACGGCGTATGAACAGGATGAGAGGACGACGAACTCGACTGTATACGTGTATCCTTGAATGACGATGCGGCCGGTACATGCGGCAACAGGGGTAATGCACTGGGAACTTGCAGTCCGGAGTGACAGCGCAGATAAGGGCGTCATTACTTTTCGAAGCTTGCGGCAAAGTTCTTCCGTAACTACTCAAACGGCGGCGCCTGTGTCGACTAATGCCAGTGTGACGACTCCTTCAACAGACACTTCGATTACGTTCGTCGGAAGAGAGCGAGGCCTTGTGTGGTTCGACTGGAACGCAGTTCTCGCCTCTTGAACTGCCGTAGCTAGTTTTCCTGCTCCGATGGGGCCGGACGCCGCCGCATGGGGGAAAGTGAGCGGCGACGAGGGGATGGCGAGCGACGATCACGGGCAGAAGGAATGACGTTGCGCGTGGACGGCAAGTGCGAATCACGTGACGGTGAGAAGGGCGAAGCTGGCGAAACGTAGGAGGAGACAGGTTGGTCATGACCTTGAAGCCATAAGCGATGGCGACAGAGCCGTGCCACGTGACCAGGGATACCACAGAAGAAGCACACGGGGGGATTGTCGGGTGTACGCCAGGGTCCCGTGCTAGCTGGTGATCTGGTGGTGTACACTGGAGGAATGGGACGTGGCGGTGCAGCAAACGGTGGCGCTGAAAAAGTCGATGGGGGTGGCCGTGCTGCAACCTCGGCGTAGCTGAGAGGTACAGACAATGGTGGCGCTGCACGAGAAGACTGTATGGCTTCGGACACTTGATCTTGGAGCATTTGACGCAACGGAGGAGCCAAGGACGGCGTAGGTCCGGGGACAGTGGTGAGTAGGGATAGCTGGCGGGCGACTTCGGAGCATATAAATTCCTTGATTTCGCCGAGCAGATAGTCGTCGTTAGTGACAGTGGCTAAACTTGCAACGGAAGCATCGGGAACAGAAGAACGTCGAGTGAGCAGACGTTGCCGCCTGAGTTCGTCGTAACTCTGACAAAGTTCAGCGACCTCGACCGCGGTCCGCGGGCTTTTCGAGAGGAGCATTTGGAATGCGTCGTCTTCGATTCCCTTCATCACGTGACGGATCTTGTCAGACTCAGTCATCGATGGATCGACGCGCTTACAAAGGTCTACAACATCTTCTATGTACTTGGTGAAGTTCTCACAGGGTTGCCGGGAACGGCTGCGCAAGCGCTCTTCGGCACGGAGCTTCCGCACCGCAGGGCGACCGAACACGTGCGTAATGCGCGCCTTGAAATCTGACCAGGTGCGAAGGTCGGATTCGTGGTTGTGGTACCACACGCTAGCGACACCCGTAAGATAGAAGTTGGCGTAGCTGAGCTTCGTAGCATCGTCCCATTTATTGGGGGCACTCACCCGCTCGTAGATCGAGAGCCAATCTTCGACGTCGTATTCGTCGGAGCCGCTGAAGATGGGAGGATCGCGTTGACGCACGGGGCCAGGACAAATCAATGTTGGCGGTGCCGGAGGTGTTGTTTGGCTGGCGTCGCCAGGGCCGGCAGCGTCCGATTGCGTAGTTCCAGGGTTGGGAAAGTAGAACCCAGCACAGCTCCACCAAATATGTAATGGGGTTTATTGACGACTCAGAAACGCGACCGTCTCAGTTGAGCGTCGGACACCGAGAGCGTGAGCCCGTCTTCGTCGATGATGATAGGGCGTCCACAGGGCGCGCCAGTCACACAGGGCGCCAGTCTTCTTCGCTACAATATATATATATATATATATATATATATATGTGTGTGTGTGTGTGTGTGTGTGTGTGTGTGTGTGTGTGTGTGCGTGTGTGTGTGTGCCGGAGAGTCGGGGCTGTTGCGCAGAGGCGCAGTTCCTGAGAGAATTCACGGACGGGTGGTAATAAGTCCTGTTTAACAAGTTCCTCGCTCTCAATCAATATAAACGCCCCGTTTTAGGGCAGCCTATAAATCTGCTAACTTGATTCAGACAAGGATTTTTGACAGTCTCACCGTGTTTTCAACCCATTAAAGCTGAGTGCCCCGTGTGGTGCCACACTTCTTCAACGAACGCAACAGATCTGCACATATCTCTACGTGTATGTGAGGCATGCCGTTCCTATAATTGTTTCATTATGGTCGTTATGATAGTGCACCGAATAACTGAAAGCAGCTGTTTATAATATACAAGCTGCTGAGTTAAGCGGTCATACATTTGGGAACGGCATTACATTTATGCATGAAATGTAGGATAAGCGTAACATGTTTTTCTCAGAAATCAGACTCGAGAATAATTTATGTTGTTGACACCCCCAGAAATAAGCCGAAGAACGCAGCCACCTGCTTTTTTCTTTTTTAATATAAGCAAATTCTTCGGTTTTACGTGGCAAAACCACGATATAATTAAGGCACCCGGTTTATATATTTTTTGCCACCTAGGGTTCTTTAACGTGCACCTAAATAGAAGTACACGAGTCTTTTTCCATTTCGTTCCCATCGAATTTCGCGACCTGGATTGAACCCGCGTGCTCAACACCGTATCCACTATACTATGTAGCCACTAATTAGGCTACCGGGCAGACTTTCTTTTCTTTTTCTTTTTTGAAGTATCGACTGGAAAAAAAATCCACGTACGGCTTACGGCCCAATATTAGCATATAGAATGGCCGCTTTAGGGTATGGGATCAAATATCTTTGTACGCATTTTTTATATTATTGTCTAATAAAATTCCCTTTTGATTTGATTTAATTAACTAAAACCATTTTCGGCGCTCGAGGTCTGACTGCAATAAATGACCCCTTAACGATTACTCCGCATTCTGTTACGCGAGAAAGGCGAAAATTTGAATGAAATGTTGCGCTGCAGCTTTTTTTTTTCTATAACAATACTTCCCGTAAATCTGAGGACAAGGCGCCGGATCGGCAGCTATGTTTTATTTATTTGAAGCCGCAAGCAGGAAGGTTGCATATCTTTCTCCTTCTGCGTTTCGCAGGACCTACTGATGAAAAACTTTATGTGCAACAATACATGCTGCTTGAAGAACGAGAAAAATATTTTTTCTCCGAAGGGAACCATACAATAACATTGTAGAATGAAAGCCGACACTGCGGCCGCAATGCACGCGCAATGACCGAACGGTATTAAAAATAATAAAAATAAATAAAGAAGAGAAAGAAAGTACTTTATTCTTAAGGCATAAATACATCTCATATGCAATTATGAACCCCATTTGAGCGGTCTGAACGCAAATACCAGCTCGCGAAGTAGTACGAATGACCCTGCCGAGCAGTATCACCAGCAGTTTCTAACGGCGCGACCTTGATGCGGCCAAATCCACTTCGACCGCAGCGCCGCCCCAGTATTTTTCCACATCGGGCGCCTCACGGCAAAGCATGCGCCGCCGCAGCCGCTAGTCCCACTCGACCATATTATTGCGATAGCAATTATACGGACACTCCAAAGCAGATTTCTGCCGTCGGCGTCGCCGTCGTCGTCGCCGTCGATGTCGCCGTTGCCGTGAGGTTCCGTATGACGTCAATGGAGATGAAATCGTCGCCGCGCGCCGCCGAACGCTGTATGTGCGAGTGAAAGGGCGCGAGGGACGCGCTCTTTCACGGGGAATGAACCCACGGCGGAAAACAAACGCGCGTTCTGCGCCGTGCTTCCTTAGGGCTGCAGAAGTAGGCGTCTCTTTCCTCCTTTACAATCACCATATATGTAGAGCAAACGCGCCTTCTTCCGACGCGCTAAAGACGGTGGGGGCGGGGGGGGGGGTGACTTTTAGCTGCGGCACCAAGTGCCTAATCAGAGGCTCCGGCACCAGGCACCAACGCCGCACGCATTTTGTGCGAACGCGGGCAAAACGCCGACGGCGTCGACATTAGTTCTGCGTGTTGCCGGTGCTGCTGCATGTCCAAGTTTATACAGCTGATAAAGCTACTATCATTTACTCCGTATAGCTCTCTACAAATTTGCTATCGCAATTGATGCTTCGCCTTTCAGGTGAAACTGCGACCACTTTTCTAGTACACTCTACTGCGTTGCAAATGTTGCAAATCAGAAACGTGGGCTCTTACGGACCGACGACTTGAAGTTCCTCTCGTCGGGCCCAAGTCGTATTCGTTCGGGGCGTCGTTACTGCCGTAGATGCCGACGACTCGCGTTGCCTCTTTTGTCGGTGGTGAGCTTGTCGGTATCTCGTCGGTGATGAGCTCGTCAGCTCGTCAGCGATGGCGCTCGGCGCTGCTTAGGCCCACCTGGATAGGCCTAGCGTCGGGATGCGTCGCAACCTCTTCGTGAGTGCCGACGTGGCGTCCCGTGGAGAATCGAACGTGCCGGTCTGCCGCAGAAGGGGGATCCTCTCTGGGGTGCCCGGTCCTGCCGTGAGAGGCTGCAGCCAGTCCAGGAACCTCACTCGAACTTGCCGAGGTCGACGGCCACACCTTGGACGGCCCACGTCACGGACTCGGCCAGACCCCCAAGTCTCCCGTCGCCAGAGCGTAGCTGGAGATGCGACCTTCCTGGCCCGGAACCACGTCGATAATCCTCGAACCGTGCTGTTTCTTCCAAGATCACAGCTCGGTTCACGCGACTCGCGCGCTCGCGCCGTTCGGGACGCTCTGTTTATATCGTCCTCTTCTTCGTATACAGCTGGCGACCTCTTACATGTGACAGACAGTGCACGTGGAAATGGCGAGAGCTCGCAGTCTGGGTGGTCTAGGTCCCTTGTGGTAATCATGGCTCCAGGTTTTTATTGCGATAGCAATTATATGGACACTCAAAAGCACATTTCTGCCGTCGGCGTCACCGTCGCCGTGAGGTTCCGTATGACGTCAGTGGAGATGAAATCGTCACCGCGCGCCGCCGAACGCTGTATGTGCGAGTGGAAAGGCGGGAGGGGCGCGCGCTTTCACGGGGAGTGAACGCACGGCGGAGAACAAACGCGCGTTCTGCGCCGTGCCCCCTTAAGGGCTGCAGAAGTAGGCGTCTCTTTCCTCCTTTACAATCACTATATATGTAGAGCAAACGCGCCTTCTTCCGACGCGCGAGAGGCCGTGGGGGAGGGGGAGGGAAGGGAGGCGACGTTTAGCTGCGACACCAAGTGCATATTTATATCAGACACTCCGGCAACAGTCACCAACGCCGCACGCATTTTGAGCGAACGCGGGCAAAACGCCGACGGCGTCGACAACAGTTCTGCGTGTTGCCGGTGCCGCTGCATGTCCAAGTTTATAAGCTGATAAAGCTAATATCAATACTCCGTATAGCTCTCTACAAATTTGCTATCGCAATTGATGCTTTGCCTTTCAGGTGAAACTGCGACAACTTTTTTCTTTACCCTGGGCGTCTACGGCACTTAAGTCGACGCCTAAGCGTTTCAGATATTTTGCCGTGTCCGTATAACGGGTGTCGGGGTTCTTCGAACAGTTCTTGTGTAGAGCGTGGACTCTCGCTTGTGTTCGCTCTTCATAGTGGATAAGGCGCACATTGGGGAATGGGCACCACCGTAAGCGCGTCCCGTAAGTGATGTGGAATTGACGGTTTTTACTCAAAATCTTGTACTGGTGGCCTGTAGCCAAGACGGTGCAGACGTGTTTGGCCCGTTTGAGTCATTTTCAGGCAGTTCAATTTGATTCGCATCGGGGCTTCTTGTAGTTATTCCCATGTATTGTTTAGGCCCCCTTTATTTAGGCGCTTTGTCGAACCTTTCTTTAGAAACCCCAAGACCATCTTTGTTGTTTTTATTGCGATAGAAACTATATGGATACTCCAAGCACATTTTTGCCGTCGCCGTCACCGTGAGGTTCTGTATAAAGTCCAACGGTGATAAAACCGTCTCCGCGCGCCGTACGCTGTGTGTGCGAGTGACAGCGTGCGAGGGTGAAAGCGTGCGAGGTGAAATATCGCGAACGCGAGAGAGGGAGGCGAGCCGGTAGCGTGCGGGGGGTCTGCGTTCGCGCGCGAGGCACGAGGAGGAGGCGACGTTAAGGGGTTGCATTCTGGTCGTGCGGCTGCTGCGCACGGAGCTGCCGCGGGGGCGCCTATCTTGAAAGCCATCTGCGAGGTGGCCGAAGTGTGCGCCCGCGGGGGCCTCGTCTTCAAAGCGATCTGCGACGGGTACGAAGTGCATGCGCCGAGTGCCGGCAGCTTCGTATTCGCTGTCCTTTCGACGTTTAGTTCGCGTTTAAGCGAGAGCCAGCGCGAAGGTCTATTTGCTCGCTGCCGCTGGAGCGCTTGCTAACTTCCGCGTTTTCACGAGTTTCCGCGGTCATCGAGCGAGATGTGTTTATGTTTACCTGTGCGCGCGTGACACCGTGCTTGTTTATTTAGTTAATAAGCGAATACTTACACCATTATACGGCCGATAAAACTACTATACGGCCGATAAATAGCTCTCTACTAATTTGCTATCGCAATTGATGCTTCGCCTTTCGGGCGAAACTGCGACTTTTTCTGATGACAGTGTTTAGTCTCCACTTCATCTAGCGCAAAAATCATTAAGAAATTCTTGATCTCGGCATTGTTGAGGTCGAGATAGGCAGTACCATGCGCCTGCTGGCGATCCGTTTGATGAGGTGCGTCACTTGCGTGGCGAGGCCCCCAGTTTCGGAAGCGTAGCGGAACCCGACCGGTCTTTATGAATGGCGAAGCCAAAAACATGTAGCGATTCCGCTTTCGGTATGTCTTCCCTATTTAGGGTAATCTCAGCACTCTGTCAGCATTTTTTCCATGCTGATTGTATAAAAAGAAAAAAGAAAGAGTAGAACAGCGCCCAGGAAGTTTCGACGGGACAATCGGCGTCCCTATCGTAAAATGGGCAATGATTTCCAGAAAAAAAAAATGCTCGCGCCCGTAATACTCTAAATGCAGACGACGGATAGCTCCTCTAACTTTGGTAACTATGAGGTGGTTTTTACATAATATATGCGAAATCCGTAGCCCGAACAGCGCAGAAAAAAGTGCGCAGCCGTGCAGTGCGTGGCTGTGCACGGCAACATTGGCTTTTTGGCCGCCACTTTCCTCAGATGGCGCCACATGTACGGCTCGAAACAGCAACGCACAAGGCCCCAAACATAAATTGTGTCGTCGGGCAGACATTCCACACATCGTTGCGAAATACAGTAATATCGACTGTCAGGTAAATGTGTATAGGGTTGAAAGGTGCAAAGCCAGTGAGTGATCATGTTTTCACTGAAGCTATAAATTGCGAAGGGTAGATATAACATGGCTGTAACGATGCCTAGAAAACTTGTGCTTGAGATTGTGTAATATATATATATATATATATATATATATATATATATATGCAATAAAGGTATGGCATTGATTAGTGAGGTGTGCTATGTACACAAAGTACCCGCTACAATTGTGTCATGCGAGCAGTACTGCTGCTTCTCGAGGACCTTTGAACGCAAGGACCTGGAGGCACGTCTTCTAAAAATGCTACTTTCACAGTAGCAGCCTCTGGTGACAGGATGCACTACGAGTAAATCCTGGTTATATGTAAAAAAAATGCAGAGCCCGTTCACTGTGTGAAGATGGAAGACCTGCGAAGCTGTATTTATTGATAACTGTACTGAGTTATATATGGTTAATTGCTATATTCATTGAATAAAGACACATACACATAACTTCGTTCTTCTTATCGTCTTCTATTTTCTCTTTACTTTGTCATTATGGTAACCATTGCTTTACGGTAACTGCTATGTACTGCACTTGGTTACCGATGCTTTCGCGCTCACTCCCGCTCCTGTTCTCGAAGACGATGCTCACGTGCGCGCTGTTGTTCTTCATCGGTGAGACCGGTGCGAATCACCGGGGTCTTGCTTCATGAAAACAGTGTGGAAGGAAAACAGGTCCAGCACTGCTTTCTCCTCTCGTACCTCGCAGTTCCCTTGCTTCGGTGGTTTCAACAAGCTATATACTGTGAGCATACGCTACACCTGAAGGAATGTCGGCATATCGGGATGGTCGTTCTCCCAACCAGCCTGTCGAGCTTTACCAAAGAACCTCTCGAGCGGGTCTTGGTTTACCTTGCCGGTTAAGACGTACTTGAATCCACACTGGTTCAGTAGGTACTCCGAAATTTCTAGCATCGACAACATGGTGACTCGGAGGCCTTCTGCAGTCGACTGAGTCAAGAACATGTCTTGCGAAATAACTCCACTGCGGACATCCCGTTCCAAGTCATCCAGCCAGTTTAAGGAATTCTAGATACACTCTAAATCTATGCATGCAATGCGCAGACCCTCTTTAAGATGCCGCCTATTTCATCGCCTCAAATAGGTCATTCATCCGTTCGGTGAATGCAATGGTGGCTGCGGTAGTGTTTGTGGGCAGTATGTTGACTTCAGTGTAGTACTTAGTGCGGAAGCCATAGATCGGCTGAACAGTTGAGTGGCTATAGCTTGACACGCATGAGCTCCATATGTGGTGGGTAAATATGGTGATGCGTTACTTTAGGGCAAACCTTCAAACTTCCTGCATTCTTGCAGTCCTCTTTGTAGACAGCGACATAGCAAGTGCACCCACTGTCCGTTCACTTTCAAGGAGCGCTGCTTCAGGAGCCTGTTAGGAGTGTACTTTACGAGGTGTTGTACATCGGAGAAGGCATACACCTTCCTTGCATCAATAATTGGGTATTCAAAGGAGTTCTTAACACCGAGTTTGCCATCAATGCCGAGTTCCGTCCACATCCTCCTGTTTGTGCTCGCTACATCGCAAACAATGCCATCCACGATTGCACCTGCATTCCCTAGCCGTATGATAGCCTGCAGCACCAACTGGCTTAGCACTGTCCCCTTCGTTGGTCCTCGTGAGGCAAATACGCCGACTGGTTGAGTGTAGCTTTCCCCAAAGGGGATAAACATAAAGACAAGCGCATGATTGGCCAGTCCAGTAGTATCAGCACTACTATCGGCGTGCTTTCCACCGTGACCGTGGTCAACAAGGCCGTTGTATGTAAGCGTTTTGGAATTGATGCACTTCCGTTCTCGGACCTGTATCTCGTCGAAAATAAGCATTCCATGCTTTTGAAAGTTGGGTTTGGGCTGCAGTTTTTCCTTCAGCGCGGCGAAAAAATCTGCGTCAAAGCCGCACTTCATTCCTACAGTGGAAATGTATTTCCTGATCGTCCTTACGCAGGGTAATGGTAGGATATTGTTGTCTCTCCAAAATCGGTTTCCGGATGGCGTGTGGATATGTAGAAGCAGACGGAGCAGAAGCCAGTCATCTGTGTATCGTCTTCCCTGCTTCGCCGTGACCTTTGCAGCTGCTAAACACTCCGTCAAAAGGACGCAGTGATTCTCTGGAAAGCCTGCTTTTTTTCGCCGCATCCAGAACTCGATAGTCGACAAGTGATTTGATTTTCTCTTTGCTCGCTTCAAGAGCAGCTTTCAGTGTATTTTTTTCTTTTCATGAGGCTTCTTTTATTGCGGTGCAAGGCAGCACGGTGTTTCCTACATATACCTCTAATTTCGGCCTGTACGGCACACTGGGGTCAATGACACGGAACCTACGCTTCTTGTGAATGCGTAGTGCGTTGCACAATGTTTTACATCGTGAGAATTGCCTTTCTGCACCGTCAAGAAGTATAGGGCACCTGTTGTCTATCTGGAACCCTGTCACGTCACACGAGGCACACTCTAACGGAATGTCTGGGAACCTTTCTTGCGCAGGACCTCCACGACAAACGACTTGTTTATCGAATTCCCCAAGCACGTCGATAATCTCTGCTGTCTGCTGGGTTTTACACTCTACTTCAACAACTACGCTGCTTGCTTCGTGCCCGAGAACGCCTTTCCTTGTTCTGTATCCCTCTCGGCACGCCACCAATTCCATGATTTTGAGTGCGAAGGCGGGAAATGCAGCTGACGCTTTCGCCATTTCAACAAAACAAAGGCATTCCACACCTTCCACGCTGATGTAGTGGTAGTTGCATGCATGGCACGGCATCAGTATCCGATTTTCACTGGACAGATGTTGCAGCCAGCTTGCTGCAGTGGACGAAGCACATGCCTTTATTCTCTGCAATGGCACATCTGTAGCAGCAGAATTACTTGCGTCGTAACTTGGCTGCAGTGGAGAGTTCATGCGCAAATGACTCGAAGGCTCAGACGTGCACATGTCTTTCGCGACCGCGCTCACCTGGAAGTCCGCAGCAGTTTGGAGGTTGTTACTATCTTCGACGACAACTTCTGACTCGTAAAGAGTACTGTCCACCTTCACTCGTTTGGCGGTGCTTTCACCGGTAATATTAGTGATCTTCCGCTCCACTCTTATGGCGAATTCCATTGGGAGAAGAGGAGCAGGGCGCCGCGCAGTGCGGAGTCGGGTGACAGCGCAGTGAGAGCAGGCACACTCGACCCGCCACTGGAATACGGCGTGCATTCGAAGAGCAGTTGGGAGGGGGACTTGTGAGGAGAAATGTACCATGTGACTAAAGCAATCCACGTCCCACCATTCTCTGCAGGAGAGTGGCAGAACACGCCTGATCGTCTTGTAATCTGTCGGGCTTAACGCTGTCACCGTTTGCGGCCACGTACTACATACTTTTGTGCAGCGCCGACGCATCCCACAACGTTTCCGCCTGCGAAGATCATCTCAAGTTGAGCTCTAGCAGCTTTCGCTGCTGTCACCGTCGAGCGTCTCAAGCACTTCAGCAAGGCGAAGACGCTTTGCTGCCGCTGTCCCCCGCGCATCCGACGAGAAGCAAGGCGGACTAGAAATGCCAGGATCTGTCGCTAAATCGCTGCGAATCTCGCTCGTATCACCGACGTCAAAATCAGCGGTGTCAAAACACAAACCACGCTAGGCTGCCGCCATTGCCGCCGCGCGCGCTGGCTGAAGCAAAATAAAAAAGAAATGAGGAGGATATGACGGTTTAAGCCACGTGACTTCCTCCGTACTCCGCTTTTCAAGCGAGAGCAGTCCGGACTGCTCCTAGCTGCTCTCGGCGCAGCGAAACTGCTCTTGTTCTACCACTGGATGACGGCGCTCCCACTCCTGTTCGACCACTGAAACACGTCGCCTGTGGAACGAGCACTTTCAGCGTGCTTTTGAGTGCTCCTGTTCTCCCAATGGAATTCGCCATTAGTTTCCTTGCTTGGCACAAGCCAGATGAAATTTCCGGAAAAAGGCAAAGTAACCGCCCCAGGGAGCAACAATGCATTTTCCGGCTGGTCAAGGACGACTGTGCATCCAAGCTCAGCGTAGTATTTACGCCTGCTGACCATTTCACTGGGGAAATGATTTTCGCAGACTTAATCGCGTGCTGTCAGTTCGCGGTCCTCTCTTCCAATAGCTATCAACCATTCTTGCAGGCGTTCGGGGTCATTTGGAGCTTTGAAAGTTCGAACGTTTTCAGCGCAGGACTTATTTACGCTGTTGCAGTTTGGGACGAAGCATCGGCGCCCCATTTTAGAAAACCAGTGAACGCTTAGGAGGTGAACACTTGCATCGTAAAGGATCCAAGCAGTGGACGAACTGCAGAACTTACAAAGCGATGATTCTCACTGCTCGAAGCAAGCGGCAGACACTGCGGCACTGTTCCGTCTGTCGACGTCTGTACAAACGTGCTGCAGAAATATATATATATATATATATATATATATATTGTTTCTCCATATGGTAGCTATATATCGCATACTCTGATTGGCACTTTTTATGGCGCATGAAAATAAAGGTGAACAAATTCTCGTTTTCCGTTACGCAACAAAATTAGTACAGTTTTCTATACGCGCAGGGGTATGGTTGCAGATCGTCTGCTCTTTCCATACGCGCCTGGCTACGATTGGAGATCGTCTGTCCTTTCAAGTGTGCCTGTTTCTTGCTGTTATTGTCGCATAAAAAACCATGTGAACCTACATATTACAATATGTACATATTACAATATTACATATTACAATACTACAAACAAATATTATACCATAACGGTCTACATCTCTTTTATTCTTTGAGCGCAAACCGCGCAGGCGCGAAACTTTTTTGCCAGCATCCGACAAGCCAGCGCAAGCGGCCAGTAGCAGACGACGCCGGGCGCCGTCGGAGAGCAATTTTTTGCCGTCCATGACCGTCATGACCGCGGCCACGCGCGCTCCGCGCCGACCGCGAGGGAAGTAGTTCGTTGCAGCGCTGCAAGGGGCGCTGCGCCAAAGTTCGCGGTGATGGGTTGCGAGTGAGCTCGTGCAAGAGAAAATTAAATGCGCAAGTGAACATTGGGTGCATAACATTCACAAAAGAGACAAAGGCGCCCCAAAAAGATTCTGGAAACATATAAAAGCACTCGGAGCTCCAACTAGAAACTCGCAAACGGCTATAAGGGATGAAGACGGTAACATCTATTAAGGCGATGATGCGCTGCGGTACATCACAGACGTTATCAGGCATAACTTCGGCACGAGAAAAAGCGTAGTTCAGACAACAGATCCAGCAAAAACAGAGAGGCCTGAGAGATCAAAATTTAGCATAGAAAGCTTTTATTGGAAAAAGGCAGCAGAAAATGTCCCTAACAACACGGCAGCAGGACCCGATGAAATCCCAATACAGCTAATCAAAAACCTCGGTCCAAAAAGCAAGGCACTGCTGACTAATGCCATAGAGCAAGTGATTAGAACAAACAATATTCCCGTTGGATGGCGTGAAAGCAAGATGAATCTCATCTACAAAGGCAAAGGGGATAAGGATAAGACGAGCTCGTACAGGCCAGTTACAGTGACGTCGGTGATATATAGAATGGCAATGCAAGCCATAAAATTAGAACTGTCGAAGTGGGTGGAGGAAAACGGTGTATTGGGGGAACTACAGAATGGGTTCATACCAGGCAGACGCTTAGAAGACAATATGTTTGTACTAACTCAGTGAATAGAGATTTCAGTAGCCCAGAAAAGACCTTTATGGATAGCATTTCTAGATATTAAAGGAGCTTATGACAACGTAGACAGGGTATTGTTGTGGGATATCCTTCAATACGAAGGCATAGATGACGATTTCGTGGAGCTGCTGAGGGAGATATATCGAGACAACCAAGTACAAGTGGCATGGGAAGGCCGAAAAGGACATGAAATGGTGGGAATTCACCAAGGATTGAAGCAAGGATGCCCTCTGTCATCATTGTTGTTCACGCTTTACGTCAAGGGCATAGAAAGACGACTGGAAAACAGCGAATTAGGTTTTGATTTATCCTACATGCGTAATGGACAAATGGTGCAACAGAAGGTCCCTGGACAGATGTACGCAGACGACATTGTGCTACTAGCGGACAATAAAAAAGATTTACAGATACTTCCGAATATCTGTGGGAACGCAGCGACAAATCTAGACCTTAAGTTTAGCACAGAGAAATCAGGGATTATGATCTTTAATGAACACACGAGTAACTTCGTGGTGTCAATTCAACAGCAAGTAATACCCATAGTGAAGCAATATAAGTACCTCGGCGTACACATAAACGAAGGAAAGAATTACTCAAGCAACCACCAAGATAATCTGAAAATAAAGGGGAAGCGGAATGCAGCAATAATGAAACACAGAGCACTGTGGGGCCACAATAAGTATGAGGTGGTGCGTGGAATCTGGAAAGGAGTAATGGTGCCAGCGCTAACATTCGCAAATGCCATTATATGCTTAAAATCGGATATATTGGCGGGTTTGGAAGTTAACCAAAGATGAGTAGGGCGGTTGGCTTTGGGAGCACACGGTAATACGACAAATGAGGCAGTGCATGGTGACATGGGTTGGGCCTCTTTTGAAGTCAGAGAAGCACAAAGCAAAATTAGTTTTGAAGAAAGGCTCAGGAACATGGATGAAAATAAATGGGCGGCTAAAGTGCACAAGTATCTCTACATGAAAAGCGTGGACACAGAATGGAGGAAAAGGTCAAGGAAGTTGGCAACCAAGTACAGGATAATCGAAACTGTAAATAGACAACCAATGGACATCAGAAAGAAAGTGAGAGAAATAGAGACCGTGAATTGGATGCAACGGATGGAAACGAAAAGGACAATAGAGATTTACAAGAATCAGAAGAAAAAAATTAGAAGGGAAAATCTGTACGATAAAACAAAGGGCAGCGCCTTGCTATTTGAGGCTCCAGCCGGTTGCCTAAGGACGAAAACATATCGGAGCAAATATTCGGAACTAGATGAGACATGTGTATGCTGCAGTAAAGATCCAGAGACCACTCAGCACATCCTAATGGAATGCGACGGGATCCACCCAGCGAGAACCGTAGGTAACGTGCAACTCCCAGAAGCGCTTGGGTTTAAAGTGGAAGGAAACATAAACAGATCAGCCGTAGAGATCAGCAAGAGACGATTAGAGTACTGGTGGAAAAAAAGCAGGGAAAAGATGGATACGACCTGATCTCCTAAAATCATAGGCAGCGGTACAAGGTAAATTTTTGAAAAAGAAAAATAATGAAAGGTATACAAAAATGCTAGATAAAGACCATGTATAGTATACCTGATTAAATCAAGCAGGCTAGGTGACTATTTGTCACCGCCCCGTTTCAAAGGGGATGCCAATAAATCATCATCATCATCATCGGTAGGGTGCCTCGAAGCCCAGCGCCGCCGTTCAGGGTGGTGCCATCCTTTGACCGCACCTGCGCCGCCGCTTTCTCGCTGCGACGCCATCTTGAATCACAGCGAGCGGTTGCGAGTGCTTGGTGCCGGTGCTTAGTTCGAGACACAGTGCGCGCGGATGCTTCGCTGACGCTTCTACTTGCTGGACAGTGTTCAGCCGCATGAATGACAAGCTTGTCAAGTGCATCGAGTCGACATGACGGGCTGTTGTGTTCCCAAGTGCACCGGATCGACGCGTAAATGGCTTCGTTGTTTATGCTTCCCCCGAGACCCAGAGCGAAGGAAGAGATGGGAAGCCCAAGTAAAGCGGTATCACTGGAAGGCAACGGATAACTCCTACATTTGCGAGGTAAGTGTCAAGAAAGTTTAGACTATCGCACCGTGTTTTTCATTTAAATAAGAAAGTATTCTCTGATCCTCGCTCACGTACCTACGTTCGCTCACGAACTAAGCACTGCACCGATGCTGAGTAGCCTATGGTTTGCGAGCGCGCATCGCGTAGGCTTTTGACGTTTTGATGGGTGCAGTCTATGCGAGTAGTACCCTTATTTTAAGGACTGACGAAAATGCTTCGCCGCGAAATAGCCTTACATTAGCTACAAATCGTCATGTAAACCACCTATTTTACTTTTTCACGGGAAGCACACATCGTGTGTCTCTTGTTTCTTTTTTTTTTCCCTCAGTTTATTTTTTCGCTACTGGTTATTTGGGACTAAAGAGCGCAGTGCTTCTTCTGGGGAGAGCGGCTGTTGTGTACCTGGCAAGCGAAGCATTGTGATTTTCTTTGATTTCTCAGCAGATATCTTGCGGATCTCAGGTTGTTACGTTATATAGCTGATTTTTTAGACGAATATATTTGTAGCGTGGTACTCGTAAGCCGATGGTCATTCGTGCTCATTCCCGATCGTAATGGGTACTGTGACGGTCTTTAAATGCCTGTGCACGGTATGCCCAGGTGTAGTAGAGTTAAGGGGCATCATGGGACCAAAACGTTTCGGCGCTTTCTGGCATGGTGTCTGTTGTAGCCTGTGCATTTCTTCAAAACGTGTGAAGCGAGGTAATACAGCATTACTTCTGCGAAAATTTATTTTTAAGCACTGTAATTGGTTCTCTGTATTTACAAGGCAACTTTTCATATCAATAATCACTTTTGTTGTTTTACTTGTACTTACAAACACATTGAAAAGGACCAGTACGAGGGAAATCGACAGGATGGGCGCCGTCTGTTAAAGTCAACAGCCCTACATCATCATGGACTATATTTTCGAAGTGAAAACATTGCTAATCTGTATTTGACTGTCTTAGTTTCATTTACGGTTTTTGTACGCGATATGTATGCAGTGTTGTTTATTTTTTCACTGTAGTTATCAGTGTCCTAATGGTTGTTTATAAAATGTTCTGTACTCGCCATCGATGTGTTTGGCTGATGCGACGCATTCGATGGTAGCTGATGTATTCTGGCTGGATATCTGGATTAATATTACCCGCAGTTGCGTTTTCTTGTTTGCATTCTTGTTTGCGATTTATATTGTGTGTAATAAGGTTGATGTACTCACTCGAACCCCCCCCCCCCCATGTAATGAAATAATTTTAAAAAAAACTCTCCCTATCCCGAATTGTGTCGAGCCTACCTTTCGAATTTTTTTATCTCGTCTTTCAACATAACCTTCAGGCGCCACACGGTACATAGAATCAATCATGAAAGAGATATGTACATGAAAAATTATACTAGACATTATAAGTAAATGTATTTTGTGCATCGTTTGGTTTCTTGTGTGTACTACGCAAGATTGACACAGACAAGTTACGTTACATGTTTCTCTACAGCACTAACTAAACCTTATTTTCACATCGCGGTTATTTTTACACCAGCTTAATCCTGTCAGAACACAGTTTTGTGGGCAAAAAAAGCAAAATTGCGCATAGATATCGTCAAATAATTGCAACGAACGCGAAGAGCACGCGCAACGCAAGGGAAACTAACTGCCGTGCGCGAGTGGCTGGCTACGGTAAAGGAGGCATGACGTGTAAACCAAAATACAACAGCGAAAAGAAAATCTTCCACATACAGGGGGTCGCAAACCTTATATACCACGCATCGAAGCGCAAAAAAATAGTGCGTATTTCAAACATACACACGGCATATTAAATGTGATTGAATTAGGCAACTTGGGGCATGTTCCCGGCGCCATACATTTACGTCTTGGACCTTCGACGAGTTAACGGCTATTGGTTATAAAGATGTGCAGATGCGATACCGATAAAAAAAAGAAAAATGTCACAGTTTCGCCCTAAGGGCGAAGCAATGAATGCGATAGCAACACAGCAATGTGATACGAAGTAAGGTGAGCGGCTTTGGTAGCAATATGAATTGTAGTAAATATGAGCTGATTAAGTAAGCAGGTGTGCTGCGGCGTAAGTAGACCGACATGAAGAGAGACTCGATGACCACGAGAAGGCGCGTGTGAAACGGTGGTGTTGATGAGAAGCGCTGCCCGTGGGCAGCGCGTGCGAAGGGACACACCTGTAGCGCTGCACTGCCGATCCGGGCAGCATTGCATGTGTAGCGTGCGTTGGAAAATGTGGCCCGACTATTACTAACTGTGGTGTGAGCGCGCACAAACAAACATGAATACATCACACTGAATGACTGCAGACAACGACTGTCAAAACGCTGGCAGCAAGCGCTTATACGCCGCAGCGGGCGAAGGTACGTGCGGTCTATCGCTTCAACGGAAACTGAGCGGCGAATGCACAGCGCATAAAGGTCAGAGCCGTGTGGAGATAAGAGACGGTGCGAGCGAGCGACGAGCGCGGTTGTTGGCAGAGTAGAAATGCGCCCCCCCCCCCGCTCCCTCCGGCGCTCGCTTCCCGCTTCCTTGCTTGCGCGTGGAAGATTGAGTGCGTTCGCTCTCCGTGACAGCGTGCGTCCCCGCACGCTTCCGCTCGGGCATACGGCGCGCGGCGAAGATTTTATCTATACGGAACCTTACGGCGACGGCGACGCCGACGGCAAAAATCCGGTGGAAGTGTCCATATAATTGCTATCGCAATAAAAATCCTCATCAAGGCAAAGCACTTGGAAGTGCGCCGCGAGTAACACTATTTCTGAACGCAAGCGTAGCTGTCTCTTAGCTCGTGTGGTTGAATATGGCGGCGCCGGTGGGGTTGTCTCCACCCTGAACGGCGGCGCTGGGCATGATGATGATGATAAGTGGTTCTTGAGGGAAAGGGAAAGGTTGGCGCTATCTTCTACACTGGGCATCGAGGCACCCTAGTTCGCGGCTGCGCGTCTTCTTCTCACCCAACGTGACATTATAACGACAAGTGCTCGCGCTGGCGCCGGCCCAAAGTTTTTATTATTGTATGGTATTTAGGAGATGTTGTAGCCTTTAATTGGCGCCTGCTACTTCGTTTGACATAGAGATATGAAAAAAATATTTACCAACACGCATTAAAACTAAAAGTCGACTTCAAATCATAATAACACAAAGTCGAGTCACATAAGTACATTAATCCCACACTAATACTGGCCGTAGTTTCTCCTCCTGTTGTTCTTTCTCCCTGGTTAATACTCACATAAAGCGTGGACGACATGCGACAAAATGCATTGTTCCCACAATCGACTCCATGAGCACGAAGACTTGCACTGCGCTTTCTTTTTTTTCTTATATTAGACAATGTTGACAGAACGCTATTGACGTCAATTGATATACTGCCTCTTCGCTGCGCTCCCTGCGACCTAAAGATGGGCCATTTAAAACCGTTTGGAATTCTCTTGAGGTTAAAAAGTGTTTTGTACGCTTCATTTGCCTAATATTCACACAGAAGCAACAGCTGCACTATGCGAAGAGTGACCGCGGTGGGGCTAACCTTCGCACAACGCCGTCACGCCACCACAACGCCATCGGCGAAAATGTGCATATGCTGCTGACAAGTACAGGAACTTGTACGCGTCATATATAGCAGCTTGTTCTGATTATTTTGAACACAAGTGAAATAGATCCAGCAGCTAGAATCGACACAGACGTCTTGTCTTCTCCTAGCCGATCTCCAGTCAGCCGTCACAGGACGACGGCTGACTGGTCCGACGACAATAGAGAGTTTGTGTTCGTCGGGGTTGCTGGCGCAAAAGAGAGCCAAACTGCGACTACCACTACTTGAACGCCGTGCCGGCGTCCTGTCGTCGGCTTTATGTCGACTTGCTATACCAGCGACACCTCTATCGACGACGTTGCCGATTGCTGGCGGGCAGCTCCCTTATGGCATCTAGAGAGAGTTCTGTCAAAAATGGAAATGTGGTTGCTCTTGACAGTTGCTCGGAAGAGTCATGGCTGTTTGCCCACCGTGTCAGTAACCGAGTACAACCTATGTACTGCAAATGATGCCCAGATGCGCAGGGTTTTGTAACATCAAGCGATGCATGTAAACATGGCAAGCGCTGCCATAGAGCCACCTCAAGGTCGTAATATTTTCTGTTGCCGATTTTATATTCATTAGATTTCACCGAGCTCTGAATCAAGCTCGTTTGAAGAAAAACGTAGGCTATTGTGAGAGTGAGAAGGACGCTTGCACTCAGGAATAAAGTGGCTAGAAAAGTCGAGGTTGGCAAATTGTGCAGGGAAATTGGCATTACAAACAGAATGTAAGGGTAGGACTGCGTTTCTGGGTGCCAGCCACTGATGTTGTTGCGCTGCCTCTACGGTCCGTAATATTTTTGCCATTTTAGCTGGTAGTAAAGTCCTTCCTCTATATATTTTTATCAGTGCAGTCTGTCACCCACCCTTGCAAGAGCTTCAAAGTCCGGCTACCTGCAATGTACAAATAAAGAAATAAATATTTCTAACACATGTTTACTAATAATTACGTGCCGATGATTCAGGACGTTTGTATGCTTAAAATGTCATCGTGCACGCTGCTGGGACTAACCTACTGCAGTAATCGGCACTCTACAAAAGGTAATATTCCAGCGAAATTTGCATTACGCTTTTCTCGCCAACAATGCAATGCGTGGGGACACTCTCAAGATGCGCAGCAGCAGTGCAGTGCGTAGAATGTATCCGTGCAGTTGCTTTAGACGTGATACGTGAACGTTTCGAGTGCATTTCTGCTGGGCACATCACATTCTTCTATCATAATCCAGAGCTAAAATGTGAGCTTGTCGCTACCCCTTCATACATTTCCTCCCGCATTGATCAAAGTCGGAAAGTCCATCGGCCCAGCGGCCGCGCACATCAGTGCGCAAATTCCTTCATACCAAAGACTGCCTCTAACTGCCTTCATCGCCAGCAATACTGAGAAGTCTTCGTTGAAGACCGACATTTCTACGCTGTTCAAGTGCTAACCACTCCTCTTGAACTCCCTAGTGGTCCTGAGAATATTCAGATAAATAAATTACGTGTATGTAATTTGAAATGTACTTAAATTCTGGGCTTTTTTACGTGCAGAAACCACTATTTGAGTATGAGGTACACCGTAGTCGGAGACTCCGGATTAATTTCGCCCACCTGGGGTTCTTCACCGTGCACCCGAAGCACGGTACACGGGTGTTTCTGCATTTTGCCCCCATCGAAATGCTGCCGCGGCGGCCGGTATTTGATCCCGTGATCTCGAGCTTTGGAGCGCAACACCATAGCTACTAAGCAACCACGGCGGGTTAAGACCAGATGCAGATACGGATTATCAATTAGGTAAAGCGTTTGCTAAAGTATAGGTAAGTGAAATTCGGAGGCCCTTCTTTCGTTTTCCACATTCAGAGCACGCATGGCTGATGTCTTGTGACAAAAACTTCTAGGTTTCCCAAACAGAACAATCAATGTTTTTTGACGACATCCGGTTTAACTTTTTGAAGCCTTTATTAGAACCGTGGATGTGTGTTCTTAGAGATAAAGCTTTGTCTAACGGCCGTCATCAATGCGCATCCAGCAGAACGTTGCCTGGCTGCATTCGTTTACCTTACCTTCATCTTCTTTTTTGTTGTTGTCTGACCCACGCCCTATGCCATTGCTTAACCCCTATTCTCGTTTTTTTCTTCTGTAACACTAACTGCGCACTAATTCCAGGTACTGCTGGTTTATGGTTATCTCTTTCTCTCTCCCTCTGCTTTTAAAGCCTGCAGTGTGGTTTCCACTGTGAACTTCTGAGGCCGCGATTTTGCGCTGCGCTTTCTTTTTCTTTCTGTGCATTTTTGTACTTTCTCTTTACCCGCCGTGATTGCTTATGGCTGTGGCGTTCTTGGCTTGGGGTAAAATTCCGGCCAAGGGTGACTGTATTTCGACGGGGGCGAAATGCAAAATCCCCTATCTAACGTGCATTGGGTGCACGGTAACTCCAGGCCGTCAAGATTAATTCAGAGTACCTTACTATGGCGTGCCTCATAATCATATCGCGATTTTCGCATGAAAAACACCGGAATTTAATGCTTCTCTTTGTGCAGCCTCCCTGCTCATCACCTCGCCACTTCAAGAGCCAATCTCGCCGCGCCTGAATCTGCGTACAGCGATATCTGGCCGGCTAAGTGATAGCTACGCAACTCGGCGCTTATTCTTGCGCGTAGACTTCCGCATTGAACTGTCGCAGGCGGCACATGATCGGTTTGTTCAGATATTGAGCAGCATGGCGTCTATTCTGTGCGACAGAGCCATTGTCGCTCGTAGGTGTTTTTCATCCCTTATAAGTTCACTGTAAAGGTACCGAGGCATTTGTCCATTCGCCAAATTACACGTGTTTGCATTTTGTGTGTCTGACAGTCATCCTCGAAATTAAGTTATTGATTTATTACTCTACTGTCGCTTCTAAGAGATGCACCGCGACCACGTTCATTTCATAGGAATGTTGTTAATTTCCGTACTAAATGAATACCTCGCGTATTATTTAGTAGGAAACGAATGAAAAAGAAATTTGCTGGTACGATAAAGTTAAGCCTCTAATTCAGTGATGTAGTGCGAACAAGCAACATTATGATCTTACAAAAATGTTAGCGCCTTCAGTGTATAAGTTAAATCTATAATTTAAGTTTGGAGGAAATTAACGAAGCTGCACACTTTTGTTAATCACCCTATCAAACTCAATTTCAGCGTTGACCTCTTCCGTTTTAGGTAAAGCTGCCGATGTTTTTTTTTTAATTTTCACGTAAAAGGGCGGGCACCCTGTACCGTATCAGGTGCGTTGTCGTCAATGCATGAACGTCAACACACGATTCTGAAACGGCAAATTTGGGCAGCTTTACCCAATGCGCTTTTATGCTAATGAGTCCTAGCGACTACATGGAGCTTCTTTCATTGTCAGAGAGGTCAGAAAAATTTTAAAGGGACGCGATGTTTCCCTCGGTGCGTCAACGCCTACCTTAAGGTGCACGCACACTCATCCACACCAACATATGAACTTAGGTCACGATATTCGCAATACGAAAACTTTGTTTTCAATGCAGACGATGACGAGAAAGGAATTATTATCGTCTTGCCTTTAGTCACGGACATATTTCAGTGACGTTAAAGCTCGCTTAATTTGCTGGAGCGTCGACCTTTACCTCTATTTTATAGTATTCCACAGGCATCACGTTTGAAAGAAGACAGAACACGAGGTGACCTGTTTTCGAGGCCACCCGATCAGTATCTCTGCGTCTCACTTTGCATATACGTACGGATGAAGACGCACTTTATGTTCTACTGAAAGTCTCGTGAGTTCAGTGGCCTTTTAATACCATGACAGCGCTTCCTATGCTTTGTACAGTTAGGAGCTGCAGGTGGCTTCTGTTGTATTTTTTTTCCTTAAAAGAAAATGTTACGCGCATTTCATCTGTTCGACAACTGCTCTACTGAATATCGGCGTCTTTACTGAATTGTGGCTATCTCCTTAAGTGAAATATAAAGAACTAGTTCTGTATGATAAATCCTACATCGTTCATATACTTGGTAGGGTAGCCAGGTGTGGCGGCGGTGCACTGGTTCTTGTAAAAGCGAACTTGGCTTCGATTCTTGCTGCAATAAACACCCAACATAAAATTCTTTGCTTAACAGATCTCTTGCTTCAAAATCTGTTTTACTTGTTTCCTGCTATCGTGCGCCAGAATAGGATGTTTCACTTGTTAATGAGCTTTATACAGTTTCATTAGACTTGCCACGCCTTCCTAAAAAAATTATTATTACGTGGGCATTGACTTTCCTGGCATTGACTGATCTGCTCTTACGGAACGAGTCGCCAATCGAAAGATTTCTTAGATCTGGCTGTTTTGTTTAACATCTGCCAAATAATCACAGCTCCAACTCGTGGCTCTAACACTCTCAACCTCGTTCTAGTTTCAAATCATGATGGATCCCCTGATCCTCCTGAATACCAATCTGATGTTATCAACTCGTGCTTTAGTTCTGTTTTTACTCGGCGAAACCCACTAACTCCGTACCAGATTATAGTGTTGTCGAAATGGATCATGTGAAATGAGGTTTATTGATACAGGCGTAGATGTAGATCTTTCGGGTATACTGACACAAAACGGGCAGCTAAACCGTTACGTTGGGCAGCGCTCTTAGTGGTAACTTCGGCGTCGTCTTTTGCGGAGCGATCACGATGCTGCTACTGCTGGTGGTGTGCATCATCTGCAGAGCATGTTGCACGTCTTCCTCATGACACATGTACTAATTGCCGCCCAAGGAATTATGAAACTTATTGATGAGCTGAAAGTATCCAGCGCCCCGGGTCCCCATAATATTCCATCGAATGTAATAAAGGGTAATAAATTGGTTTCCAGCTAAATTTTACCAATTGTTCTTACACAACCAATTTCTGATAGTTACGTTCCTAAGAATAGGGAAATCAGTAAAGTTGTTGCTGTTTTCAAATCTGATAATCGTTCTGATCCGTCTAATTGTCGCCCAATATCATTCACCTGGATAGCTTGTAAACTGTTATACCACATCATATATTCAAATGTTGCTTCCCACCTTGATAAAAACTCATTTTTCTTTTCTAAAAAAACATGGTTTCCGGCAATATCTGTCCTGTGACACGCAATTGTTGGAGCTTACGCCTGATCTTCACCTCAAGGGTGATTTTGTTTCAGACGTGATTTACCTCGATTAAAGGGAAACTGAACAGGTTTTAGATTTCTAAAAAGTGACGTTTTTCTGAAGCGCAAACACTTGAAATCTTTGGTGCGAAGTTTTGTTTTTCGATCATACAAGTAGCGGCGGCGTAATTAGGAATTAAAATCGCAGCTATGCACCGCCCACCGCGGCTCGCGGAGTCAGCCCGCGGCGGCGGCGGAAGGGGAAAGGTAGCGGAAATGACGTCAATATAGGGGTCCCAGGCGCCTGCGCGGAAAGCGTGTGCAGGTTTTGCCCGTCAGTCGTGTTGTATCCGTGGCCTTTATCGCAATTGATCAAGATCTCCACCCTGCGTTTCCGGCTTACGATTCAAAGGACTGTTACCGCAAGGAGAACTCCGTCTAAGAAGCATATAGTGTCACCATGCCGTGCTTTGGCGCTGCTTACGGCTGTACGAGCACCGGCGGCCGAGACGATGTTATCTTTCACAATTTCCCACGGCAGAAAAAACAAGCTGCTCAGTGGATCGCAGCGGTGAAACGAAGTAATTTCAAGCCTTCAAGAACCACTCTTCTCTGTTCAAAACATTTTCGGCACAGTGATTACCATCAGAGTTTATCGCTGATGCGTGCAATGGGAATTCCGGTGAAATCTCCTCGACTAAGGCCAGGCGTGGTGCCATCGATCTTCGCTCATAAACGGAATGAATCGCCGCCACCGAGAGCAGCCTTCGCGAAGAGACGAAAGCAAGAGGTAAGATGTTGATTGTTGGAGCTTATGCCGCATGTAGAAAAAATGCACGTTTTTTTCTGGGTAATCGCCCTCTGTTTCTCATTCTGTTACTTAAATCTCCTCGCTTCTGTCGTTGGCGATGCTTTCCCCGAAGAGTTCCGAGCCTGGGCCTGTATTTTGCGCAACGTCTCTGATTTATACAACAAAGAGCGCGTCCTCAGTGGTCGGCGGTCCGTCGCATGCTATTTGAGGTTATGGAGACGATAAGCGAGGCCGTGACTGACCGCCTAAATTTACACGGACAAGTTTCGTGAATGCGGCCCAGACGCGGGACTCGCCATGCGAGTGTGTCACCCAAAATTGTGACAATGACCTCAGAGTGGGCGTTGCGAATATTATACAGGTGTCACATGACCCACTTTTTATCTCGATGATGCCCGGTCCGGATCGAATTTCTCGGTTGTGATTGGCTTTGCGCAAACTGCTAGAGGGAGCCAATCGCAGTCGAGAATTTCGATCGAGATCGGGCTTGATCGCGATCAAAAGTGGTCGTTGACACCTCCCCAGGCAAGACCGTGTAAAGCTGGCAGTCGCCGGAAATAAAGTGCGACAACTCGGCCGTCGTATGTATTTCTTCACTATTGTCACGTGATAGTAACGGTACACGTGTCAAGTACACATGTCACTATTGATTACTAAATCTTTTGGCAAGAGTTAATATGAAAAAGCAATAAATGAAGCGGTTATGAAGCTGAAGATGTTCTTACATTTCTCTTCAGCGCTGCACAGGCCGATTTGCACTATTCAAGTGTATATTCAACTTCAATGACATAGATTCAAATTGATATCTTCCTGGACCAACAGTATTGTTTAGGGGTCCCAAATGAACCTACATAAACAAGTATATAATAGGTTTGAGCAACATTGATGGCAATTACGAGTACAAAAGCCACAGTTGTAATACACATACTATACGGTTAATCAATGGCTTCACTGGATTTTTTAAACGTATAAAAAGCATTTATTTTAATGATTGCCATGTGTTCCTGTTGTGTACGTGTCAGTAACTCATCTTTTCGTACAATGTTTCAAATACTTGGACAGTTGCTCTCTGGAGATGCATCTGTTGGACCAAGTCATTGCAGCAGAAAAGATGGTGTGATGGGCTTTTCCATTTCTTCTCTCGGAAATAATCCTCAGCGTTATCACTTGTAACAACACAAGCCAATTTATTTCAGGATGACTCCACAGCAGAGCCGGCATATGAGGCAGCACCGGATCCGGCTTGTGAGTTTAGACAAGCTGTAGAAAGATCACCAGAGCCAACGTGCGAGTCAGGCCTTCTCACAGATAAATCTGTTCAAGTGCGATTACCAACACGCCACAAAGCATCCCAAGCAAATGAAAAGAAAAATCTGTCAACACGTGCTACGCAAACAAAGCCTCAATCTGTTTCTGTTGGTATGTCTAAAGCTATTATGTATTCTTATATTTATGGGCTAACATCTTGCACTGAAAATAATTAAATAATTCAGCAGTTTTGTTTGAATTTAGTGAACAATATATGACATGTCCATTGACTTTGCATATGTTCTACACATTTCTTAATCCTTTTCAGGCATCCAGGTTGGCATTTCCATGGTGGGTGCTGCAACACAATGCAGCCAACAAGCAACACATTGGGAGGAAGCTGCTCAATGTGATGAATTCAGTGATAATGACGACCCCATTACTATGGAAGATGAACATGAGTACAATCCTTCAGAAGAGTGAGTACAACACTGACATGTTAGACATGTAATCAGCTTGATAAATTCTTTATGAGAGTTCTGATACTTTATGAGAGTTCGTGTAAAATGTTAGCCATTCTCACTTCAAAATTTCTCCTAAAATTTGTTCTTTAGGCTCGAAGATGCCGAAGTTGACAGTGAGAGTGGAATTGATTTTGATGAAGAGCAACAGCAGAAAACTTTTTTTTTGTCTAAGAGCAACAATTGAGGCAGCTCTTTCTGACCTGTTTTAAATGTCTGGCACCATGCACGTATAATCGTCGATGCCAAGGAACACTTGTAGAGGTATGGACTGAATGTCCCGCTGACCACAAGTATTACTGGACTAACCAGGCTGTGGTAAAGCAACAGCCTCTTCTGAACCTCCAGCTCTGTGCTGCCATAGTATTCTCGGGAAACAATCCAACAGAAACACTCAGGATGTTGACCTCAATTGGTGTACAGGTTGTAAGTGAAAGAACATTCTTCAAACTGCAGTCTGCTCACCTCTGGCCTGCTGTTGACAAAGTAAGTAAAAGTTCTCATAAATTACAACTTTACACTCACTTTGCACTCTGATTTCTAATCTAAATCATGTTACTAGGTTTGGAAAGAGGAACAGCAACTGATTTTGCAAGCAGCACAAGCCCAACGAGTAAAGCTTGCTGGTGATGGCCGTGCCGACTCGCCCGGATTCAGCGCCAAGTTTGGCACCTACTCTCTGCTGGACGTTGAGGGAAATAAGATCCTGCACTTCGAGCTTGTGCAGGTTTGTTTATTATTGCTTCACAAATTGCAAAAGTGATTTGTTTATTCTGGCCCGCTTTTGTTATGCAAGGAAAAACAACACATTTTAATGCAACTATTTTCAGTCTAATGAAGTAGGTGGAAGCTGCAAAATGGAACTGGAGGGTCTGAAGCGGTGCATCACTTTCTTGGAAAGTAAAGCCATCAGAGTGGAGTCAATTGTAACTGACAGACATGCCCAGAGCAAGTGCTTCATGCGCAAGGAAAAATCTGAGATCATTCATGAGTTTGATTTCTGGCACGTCGCAAAAGGTACTATGTAGGATAAACTGCATATTGCTGAAGTATTTTTATGCACTGATCGCTAGAAGGTGCATATAAACTGTAACCTACATTTTTTGCAGGAATAAACAGGAAACTTATTGCTGCATCGAAGAAGGCTGGCTGTGAGGACTTAGTACTATGGACAAAAGACATTGTGAATCATCTGTACTGGTCTGCATCATCCAGTGATGGCAACAAAGATTCCATTGTTCCGAAATGAATTTCAATTTTGAATCACATTCAAGACATTCATAGTCATGAGAATGAATTATTTCCTACATGTGCACATGGTGATATAGAGCCAAGGGCCTGGCTCAGCGAGGGTATGTTGGCTGTTATTACACTTCAAGATCATCATAGAGAATTGCGAAAAACTGGGTTAGTTCAGTGGCACAGTCGTTAAAGCTGCTCATTGCATTGCAGTCTGTTCATTGTGTATGCTAACATTTGTGCAAGATGCCCGTATGTTTGGCTTAAATGTTTAGCAGCCACGGGTGAGTGGTGGTGTATTAAAAGATGGAAGTGTAAGAGCATATAAAGGTACCGCACACAGAGTTTTTTACTTCAGTTTTACCTAAGTGACCACAATTATTTACTGTATTGATATAACTGTAAACTTGAGACATAATATCATAAATGTTTCAGGCAGGTAAAAATCTTGTTGCTCATGCTATTTCTCCCGTGAAAAATTTAACGCCATTTGATATCTGTTTTAGAGTCAAAGTCATTCAAACAGCTCAAGGTTATTGCTGCATCAAGGCAACTTTTCAGAGACATGCCACAGCTGGCAACGCGATTCCAAGCATATGGTTTGGAAACATTCCATGGACTGATCTTGCACTTTGCTCCAAAGTCTTGCCAATACTCGTACGAAGGAATGAAAGCAAGGTGAATACTTTTTTAATTCCTTTTTCTTAATGAACAAGTTGCATGTGACTATTTGCCTGACTTAAATCTCCTTTGCTTAAGAACACAGCTAGCGGCTCTTCACTACAACGAGAACAGCGGAAGAGAGCAGGCATCAACGAAGGCTGGTACTCTTAGGTGGAGTGTCAAATTTCCAAAAGCGACAGGAGGTACACCAGTTGCCTGTCCTGTAAAAGAGAAAACCACGTATCGTAAGTTGCAGAATGTTTCATATGTACAGCAGCATGCAAACTTTTTCCCCCGCAGGGGTGTCTGCGAAAGCAGGCGTTTGGTGTGTTGCGACACCACGGACCCGAGCACACGAGGGCCGGACCCTCCCACGCTTAACCGTGCGTGGCTTAGCCGTGTCCGGGGAAAAGGGGATCCTGGGGGTTGAGCCGACGCTGAGTGTTTGGACCTTTAAGGCCCCTCAGCAGAGGCAACACACCCCTTTGGCCTCGGCTTCACGTAAACGGCACCCTCGGACTGACCCACCCGGGGGAAATCGGTAGTTGCCTTTTCCTATCCTCCTCTTCAATCTTCGTCTTTTTCTCTCACTTTCAATCTTTCCTGTCTCCTCCTCACTTCTGATTTTCTGATCCTCCAGGCAGCTAGGGTTAACCTTGTGTGAGATGGCCAACCTTGGTTATATCATATTTGGTTATAGTGCCTGTGTACAGCTGACGTTGGCAGGTCTTGTTTATAACAACCCTGTCACGTCCCCTTGTTGGGCTCCGTGGTGGGCGGCTGGCACTGCTGCCGGAATCACGCTAATTTGTATGGCTTCCTCATACCCTAAACTCCCTGATCGCCCTCTCATAAAAAGAGGGCGCGCCGATGAATCTTTCAGCTTTTTCGCTAAGACCACCGAAATTTTCCCACGTTTCCACGTGATTCACAGTGAATCCCCCGGTAAAACCGTAAGAACAGTATCACCTTTTGTAGTTATTAAATGCCTGACTGACTTTCTTGGTCCTGGTTACAAAGTAACGAAAATGCCCAGTGGTGACATTCTCCTCGAAATCCGTGACAAAGCACAGCACGAAAATCTGGCAAAACTTGTCTCGTTTGGTGACACCCAAATTTCTGTAAGCCCTCATCGTTCTATGAATAGTACACGAGGGGTAGTATCAGATCAAGACCTACTGGAACTGACTGAGGCAGAGCTCCTAGAGGGCTGGAAAGAGCAACACGTGACGAATGTGCAGCGAATCAAGATCTGGCGAGACGACAAGGAAATTCCTACAAGACACCTTATACTTACTTTTTGCACTAGCACGCTCCCTGAACAAATTGAAACAGGTTACATGAAAATAAATGTCAGACCTTACATTCCGAACCCTCGACGCTGCTTTAAGTGCCAAAGATTCGGTCACGGCTCTCAGAGCTGCCGGGGCCGTACTACCTGTGCAAAGTGCGCATCACACGACCACCCTGCGGACAACTGTAACGACCCACCCCACTGTGCAAACTGTGAGGGTGAACACCCGGCATATTCACGCTCCTGTCCCTCATGTAAAAAAGAAAAAGAAGTTATAACACTTAAAGTAAAAGAAAACATTTCCTTCAAAGAAGCACGAAAGCGCCTCTCATTTGTGGGGCCTTCTTTCTCCGAAGTGGCACGGCAGGGGGCAGTGCCACAACGGTTCTCGCCGGCCGTTCGAACCACGCAAAGTGGCCCGGCGGTAGCGCCACCCGCCCCCACTGCGGGATCAGCTGGTGCTCGTGCAGAGAAGCCCGAAACACCCGTGAGCGTGCGCCGCGAGCGGGCGTCCAGCGCCTCGGCGGAGGTGATGGATACGTCACAAATCCCACCGGCGTCTCAGACGCCGAATGATCGGCGCAGCTCTCAGGAGCGCGCCAAAAAAGACAAACCCCGCATCACGGGGCCCGGAAAGGGCCTTGTGGGCTAACACAGATTTCCCCTCTTAAAGACACAGCACAACACACTCCCACTATGGATACACAAATACTATATTGGAATGTCAGGGGTCTTCTCCACAACCTCGATGACGTTAAGGAACTCCTACATAAACATAATACAAAATTGCTGTGTGTTCAAGAGACACATCTGAAACATTCACACACAAACTTTCTTCGCCAGTACACCATCTTCCGAAAAGACCGTGACGAGGATAAGGCCTCGTGTGGCGGTGTAGCAATCGCTGCAGACAAGTCTGTAGCTTGTCATCATGTAGCCTTACAAACACCCCTTGAGGCAGTGTCAGTTAGGGTAGTTCTTTTCAATAAGCTGGTAACTGTTTGTTGTATATATATACCCTCAAGCTATCACCTCATCAAAACAGATTTTTATAACCTCAGAGATCAACTGCCGGAACCCTACCTACTCGTGGGTGATTTTAATGCTCACAACACCTTGTGGGGAGACTCCCGATGCGACGTGAGAGGTCGACTCATTGAAAATTTTCTTCTGACCTCTGGTGCCTGTCTCTTTAATAAGAAGGAGCCCACCTATTACGACGCCCAACACGATTCGTATTCATCGATAGACCTTGCACTTGGATCCGCTTCCCTTCTGCCTGACCTTGAATGGAACGTCATCAAAAATCCTTTTGGAAGTGACCACTTCCCTGTAACTTTAAACTTAATAACGCAGCATGACAACCCTCCCGGTATTCTTCGATGGAAATTAGCACCTGCTGACTGGGAGCATTTTAAAGAATCAACTTATTTACCACGAGATTTTATAAACAATTTTAGTATCGACGATGCTGTTGCATATTTTACCGCTTTTATTATTGATGCTGCTGAAAAGTGTATCCCACAAACGAATGGTAGCTCACGTAAAAGACGTGTTCCCTGGTGGAACGAAGACTGTAGACAGGCGCGAAAAAGGCAAAATAAGGCATGGGGCATATTGTGTAGATCTCCAAATGCTGAAAATCTCATTCAATTTAAACAGATTAAATCGCAGGGAAGGCGGACACGTCGTCAGGCAAAGAGAGAAAGCTGGGTGAGGTTTATCTCGGGTGTAAATTCCTACACACAGGAGGCAAAAGTGTGGAATGGCGTAAGAAAGTTAAAGGGGCAACAAATTCATCCGTTGCCTCTGGTTAATGACCAAGGGAATACCTTGCAGGACCAGGCAGACTGTCTTGGGGAGCACTTTGAGCATGTGTCAAGCTCAATCCATTATTCGAAATCCTTCCTTAAATACAAACAGATGGAAGAATGCAAACCATTTATACGCAAATGCCGACAGAACGAACCGTATAACCGTCCTTTTAATATTGCCGAGTTGAGAGCTGCCTTGATCGCATGTAAGAGCTCTGCACCGGGACCCGACAGAGTCATGTATGACATGATTAAGAACGTGCACACTGATACACAACTAACACTACTGGCGCTTCTCAACACTATTTGGGCTGCCGGATATCTTCCATCCGCATGGAAAGAAGCGATTGTGGTCCCTGTATTGAAGCAGGGTAAATATCCTTCCTTGGCGGCAAGTTACCGTCCCATAGCTTTCACAAGTTGCCTGTGTAAGCTATTTGAAAAAATGGTTAATCGACGCCTTATACATTTCCTTGAACTGAACAAAATGCTTGATCCCTATCAGTGTGGCTTTAGAGAAGGCCGATCCACAACTGATCATCTTGTGCGCATTGAAGAAAATATCCGAGACGCCTTTGTACATAAATAGTTTTTCTTATCGGTATTCCTCGATATGGAGAAGGTGTACGACACAACATGGCGTTACGGAATCATGAGAGACTTGGCGCTAATAGGCATCCATGGCAATATGCTAAGCCTAATACAAAGCTATTTGTCCAATCGTACCTTCCGCGTGAAAATCGGGAATGTATTTTCACGCCCATTCATTCAGGAAACTGGTGTACCCCAGGGAGGCGTGCTCAGCTGCACACTGTTTATCGTTAAGATGAACACACTCCGTGCCTCATTACCACCGGCTATTTTTATTCTGTCTACGTGGACGATATACAAATGGGCTTCAAGTCCTGTAACCTGGCCGTGTGCGAGAGACAGGTACAGCAGGGGTTGAAGAAAGTGTCTAAGTGGGCAGACGAAAACGGGTTCAAAGTTAACCCCCACAAAAGTTCTTGTGTTCTTTTCACAAGAAAGAGAGGCCCGATCCCAGATCCTTGTGTAGAACTGTGTGGACAGCAAATAACTGTGAAGAAAGACCACAAGTTTTTAGGCATCACACTTGACTCTAAGCTAACTTTCATTCCGCACATCAAATATATCAAAGCAAAATGCCTAAAAACAATGAACCTCATGAAGATCTTATCTCACACATCATGGGGCAGCGACAGGAAATGTTTAATGAATCTTTACAAGAGCCTCATTCGTTCGCGACTGGATTACGGTGCTGTAGTATATAACTCTGCTGCCCCAAGTGCGCTAACGATGCTGGATCCCGTTCACCATCTAGGTATCCGCCTGGCCACCGGCGCTTTCAGAACAAGCGCTATAGAAAGCCTATATGCAGAATCGAATGAATGGTCACTTCATCTCCAGAGATCATACATCAGCTTCACATACTTCCTCAAAGTTCACTCTGGTCATGAACATCCATGTTCTCAAACCGTTAACGATTTGACGTGTACTACACTTTTCCATAATAGACCCTCTGTGAGACGGCCTTTCTCACTACTTGTGAGAGAACTTAGCGAAGAAATGGATGTCCCACTTCTCGAACACCGTTTAATGCCTCCAGGTAAGCTTTTACCACCCTGGGAGTGGCAGGTGATGGCATGTGATGTATCCTTTGTGGAGGTCACAAAGCACGCTCCTGAACTCGAAATCGCAATACATTTCCGTGAACTCCAATCGAAGTACTGTTGCCCTGAATTCTACACCGACGCGTCAAAGTCCCATGCTGGTGTATCTTACGCGGCTGTCGGTCCATCTTTCTCTGAATCAGACGTATTGAACCCTTATACAAGTATCTTCACAGCAGAAGCCTATGCAGTACTGTCTGCGATTAAACACATTAAGAAATTAAAGCTACATAAAGCAATAATATTCACGGGCTCCTTAAGTGTCGTAAAGGCACTAATGTCTTTAAGGAAACACAAAAATCCTGTTTTCATTGAACTTTACTCATATTTGTGCAATATTTACTCATCTGGTAGACATGTGACAATATGCTGGGTTCCTGGTCATAGATCCCTCGAAGGTAATGTGCTTGCAGACCAAATGGCCACATCAATTACATCTGAAGCTACCAATCTTAGCAGTACTATTCCCGTACAGATCTCAAGCCTTTTTTGCGAACGAAACTGCGAAACAACTGGAAACGCATGTGGGAGAGTGAAACAAATAATAAACTCCACGTGATTAAGCCACAGTTAGGGTTCTGGCCCTGTACAACTAAAACACGACGAACTGATGTCCTATTTTGCCGTCTCAGAATAGGACACACATGTTGACTGGTAACGAGCCTCCAACCTGTGGCCGATGTGGTCAGAGGCTGACCGTCCTCCATGTCCTCTTGGAGTGCCGGGAAGGCGAAACAGAGAGAAGGAAACACTTTCCTCTTGCATACCGCTACCATATCCCTCTCCATCCCAGTATGTTTCTTGGCAAAGAACCACTTTTTAATACCAAAGCAGTCCTAGGTTTTTTGAATGACTTGGTGCTACATGTGATTAGCCCTAGATATTCGTAGCACGTCCTCCCGCCAGAGGATGCTGTTGCGATAGTGCTCAGTATAGCAATGCCTCCAGGCCTTTATGTTCAAGGGCTCTGTTGAGGCAATAGTGCTTCATGCCAATTTTCGCATCGGACATACTTTGCAAATAGTAACATTTATTTGCAATGCATATTTCATGCTCATAGCACACGCCATCAGTCATTTCCTTAATCTTATTACCTGTAGATTTTATGCACTTTACAGCGACTATTTTTAGGCCCCCTTACAGCCACGTCATATCCACCACTCGTAATTCATCGCTTCAATTCAAACTCATTAACACTGGCCTGGCGCTCTTTGGCCATTATTGGCCCTTGCGCCATTAAACCCCATATATCGTCATGCTAATTTTTTATACATTCTTAGGCTATGTTGAGCGGCTACTGGATGCTGCTACGATGGGCGGCAAGTGGTTGTCAGCGTTCAAGAATGCAAAGGCACCACCTCCACTGAGCAGCGCTTTCGCAAAACTGGAAAAGGAAGAACTAGTAAAGAAAAGACTGACAAGATTCAACAGAACATGCCACGGTGTAACCAATGAATGTGCTGAAATGGAACAAGTGTGTGAACGGGGAACTTATTGAACAGCAAACTTTTATGTGAAGAGTGTGTTGAAGTGAATGGTGAATGCTGAGAGATTAACATACATGTGATGTGAAGTGCAAATACTGTATTGTATGTTCTGTATTATTTTTTGTATGAGCCATAACAGTCACTTTGTTATGAATAATTATGTTATGAACAATAGCGCTACTGTAAACACCTCCATGATACTTCTGCAGCTCAAAGAGGAAGTACTGACTGCAGCAACGCCGTGCTGCCCAAAAGCAATTCTCGCACTAGATCTAAAGGGAGCCTTTGACAACGTGGGGCACGAAGCCATACTATCCAATCTCAGTGACACGAATTGCGGCCGACGAACGTACAGCTACGTGAGGGCTTTTCTCACTGATCGCACAGCCACAATAGGGCTGGTAAATGTGAGGTCACAGCGAATAGACACACCTAACAGAGGAACGCCACAAGAAGCAGTGCTGTCACCGACACTTTTCAATGTGGCCATGATGAAACTCCCAGCCCAACTCGAGAAAATACCGGGGATCAGACATGCCTTGTATGCAGACGACATCACGATATGGACGGTCGGAGGGTCCATAGGAGAACAACAAGAGGCATTACAGGAGGCAGTAGACGTCGTAGCAAGTTACGCGGAGACATGCAGACTGCAATGCGCGCCGGAGAAGTCGGAGCTCCTCATAATCCAGAAGCGCTCACGAGGACGATCAACAGCCCCGGCACCAACCATCCACCTGCGAATAGGTCCTAGAGAGATTACCAAGGTAGACAGACTTCGGATCCTCGGCTTACACTTACAAAAGAACGGGGGCGGAGGATACGCCATACAGAAGCTACAACACACGACCACGCAGATCTTGCGCATGATTCAACGAATTACTAGCAGGAAGAGGGGACTCAAGGAACAGGACCTTATTCGATTAGTGCAGGCTCTGATTGTGAGCCGCATTGCGTACTCGGCACCATACTTAAATTTAAAGAACGCGGAAGTGGAGGTACTCGACCGGCTGATACGCAAGGCGTATAAGCAAGCGCTCGGACTCGGAACGGCTACTTTTCGCCTCGAGGAGACAGGGGTGTACAACAACGCACGGGAAATCATAGAGGCCCACCTGGTAAGCCAGAAGGAAAGACTACTACGCACAATAGCGGGACGCTGCGTCTTGGAACGTCTTCGATACTCCGTACGGAAGACCAGCGCACTCACCAAAATCCCAACACGAATACAAGAAACTATGTACGTCTCACCAATTCTCAGGAACATGCACCCAAACTTCCACATCGGACGAAGACAAGCCCGAGCGCAGGCGCTCGCGAGAAAGTATGGAAACCACCCCAATGTCTTGTACGTAGACGCGGCCAGCACCGCACGAAGCACCACATTCGTCACCAGCGTAGTCGACAATCACGGGACCGAAATAAATGCATCGTCGGTTTCCAGAGTGAGCGCTGCGGAGGCAGAGGAACTAGCGATAGCGTTAGCCATCACGACGAGACCGCAGTAGGATTACGTCATAGTTCTGACGGACTCTCAGACGGCATGCAGAAATTACTCCAGGGCCAAAATTTCTAGGGCTGCACATCGCATTCTGAATGGAGCGCACCAGCTCCCACCATACATACAAATCGTGTGGACTCCGGGGCATGAGTCCTTACGCGGCAATCAGCAGGCACACGCCTACGCCCGAGCGCATGCACACCGGGAGCCGCGAGATGACCGCGCCGAGCAGTTCCAACCAGAGCCCATACCATTAACCTACACTCACATCCTACAACACTATCGCCTTTCACGAAGAACACTACCCCCACCTCATAATTCTCTGACGCGGGAGGAGGCCGTAATATGGCGAAAACTCCAAACAAACACATATCCACATTTGAGTCTTTACCACGCCATACACCCTGCGCTGTATTCCTATAAATGTCCACACTGTGATCAATGTGCAACACTTTACCACATGGTATGGGCTTGCGCAAACACACCACAGCTAACACCCATAACACACCCCACCACACGGCAATGGGAGGCAGCGCTGTCCAGCTCCGACTCGACGGACCAGCTCAACCTGGTCAACCGAGCGAGAAGGGCAGCTAAGGCCGCTGGACTCCTGGACTGAGGGGACCACCCACTGCAGAGCGGGGGAGCTACCTACGCTCGCGTGCTCTTTTTATTAAAGTGTATTCTCTCTCTCTCTCTCCATGAAACAGGAAGTCAGCAGAGCCAAAATTTAACACTACGAATGCACTCACATGCTTGGAAGCTACAAGGAGTGAAAACATTTTTTCAAGTGTTCGATGAGAATTCAGGTATTCAGTGTTCAAGAATTCGGGTGTTCAGTGTAATATTTGATGGATGACATGATATGATTGCCCTTGATTTGCTGTGTCAGAAGTTACTTTTCACTTTCTTTTGTTATTCATGAATGGTTCTTCCTAGAAATCATTTGTTGCCGGAGGTGTTTTTGATGAATGTGCTAGTACAAATATTCACTATGGTAATGTGACTACGTGATGTTTAATAAATATTTGTGTACTTAATTGAGTAAATGCTCAGAAATGCCTGAATCCCGTGTACACTCCATTTTTCTATGGATATTTCTTGTGAATGGCACACAGAACACAACTAGGCAGGATGCGTCTGTGGTGCCTGCCAAGCCTCTTCCACGTCATCCAAACAAACTGGCGATATGCAGCGAATCTCAATTGCCTGCAGAAATAAATATGCTGTGATTCCCTAATATTAAAGTACCGCAAGGTTTCTTACCTGTGTGTGTAACCGTGTTCTCTTTTCTGTGACCTGGGGTCATTTTGCTGGGCAAGGGCTACTTCAAGCACGGCTTTATTCAAACAGACATCCTTGAATCTTTTTGCTTCTGTGATACACTTTGTTTTTTTTTTCTATCTTGCAAGAATTTCGTTTACTTCCTGGCAGCACAAACATTCTTCTATTTCCATTGTACTGCAGTGCACGCAGGAACACCTGTCGCAACAGAAATATATGAAATATACGTCAGGTAGAAAAGACACCTAAAATAAAGTTTCAGTGTCACGCCAGGCATCCAGCCGCACTCGGGATACCGAAGTGCCCATATGCCTAAGGAGTGCTTACATCACTTGCTTTAAGGAAAGTGGCGGATTGTTCAAAAGCGTGAAGGGACAGGAGTGGGCTTTTACCTCTGATCGTTTGAACACAACCGGGAATCGAGGACCAAAAAGCATAAAATAGAACTACAGTAAACCGCATAGATATGCATAACAACGTGCAGTGGCACACTTTTTTCGTTTTTCGTCAAATTCGCGCACGACATTGCAAGCAGCCCAAGCACGCCGTCGCGGCGTCGAATGCTGCTTCTATAGCACCGTGGGTCACAGAACAACACAACTATACTGCAAAAATAAGAAAAATTCACTTCCGTGCGGCGTATATTTTTCTGGCACGTCTGCACCTTGTATTGTTATCTTAGTAATTTGGTAACTGCAAAATGCATTGTGCTGACAGTGCGTCTCCGCATTCGCTGCAAGATCGAATAACGCAACGAGTGCACGCATTGTTTGTTGCGGTCACAGCACAGCAGAATGCATATTTGGACCTAATATCTACACTGAATTAAATTATATTGCAAATACAATAATTTCCATGCGATTTGTACCTTCAGGGCACTTCGGCAGTCGCACTTTATTACTTGCAAACCAGCAACAGTAGAATGCACTGTGTACAAAACGAGTCTCTCTACTGTGTACAAAACAAGTATCTCTTTCCGTATTCTCTGTTATAAGGACGCCCGGTATGCAATAATGCAATCTCACTCTGAATGCTAAGGCTATATAGCATGGTACAGCTTCAGAAAAACTTACGAATACGTACCAGGCGATACTTCCAACGCGGGTAAATGTCGCAATGAGGGCCTCGGATCCGGCGGGCTTCATTCCAACTTCCGCGCTGGCGATCGCGCTCGCACTTGGCGTAGGTGTTTCTCGTTGTCGGGCCACTGGTTCAAACGCGTATGGTGTCACGCCAATCACCCCTAAGTGATCAAAATTATCCATAACAGCGAGTGAACTGTGCGAAATCGTCTGGAAGGTAGTCGCAGTACCTGGTGAGAAGCTGTCACGTTGCGGCGGGCTCTCGTGGACCCATGGATTGACGTCACGGTGCGCTCCACCAATCATCGATGCGCGCCGGATTCGCCGCGCGCCGCCCAGTCGCAGCTCGGAGTTTTTTTTTTTTTTTTTTTGCTGATAACGCGTTTTTGGTTGCGCCATGTCAAATTTCTTGTCGATTTTCGTGTTCAGGGTGTTCAAAACTATCAAATGGAGCTTATAACTCGATTTTTTTTAAACTTGTTCAGTTTCCCTTTAAGCTAAAGCCTTCGTCCGCGTAGCCCATATCCCTTTATTGACAAACGTTTCTCGACTGCACCTTAACCCTCTCATATTATCATGTATTGAGTGCTTCCTCATTAATTGTTAACAGTTCACTGTTATTAAACGTTACGAGTCTAAAACTTGGGACGTAATTTTAGGCGTTCAAGGATACATTCTAGGTCTTCTCTTGTTTTCGATATTTATAATTGATCTCCCAAATAATCTTTCCTTTGCTATACGACTGCGTTCTTTATCGAAGAATTGCTGGCAACTGTTTTGAGTCTAAGCTTCATGAAGGCTTTCAAAAAATTGAGAATTGGTGCCCTTTATGGCAAAAGTCTTACGTCTCTAAACGCAAATTCATGCAGGTTCCTCGGGAAATGATTAAATATATCTATCCTTATTCCATCAATTCAGTTAGCATTGAGCGAGTTGATTCTTATCGGTACCTTGAAGTAACAATCACAAACAACTTATCGTGATCAGAACACATACGCAAGCTAGCTGCTTATAGTTCTAAGTCCCTCGGCTTCATCATCCATTCGTCATCTAGCCGAAGAAATTTTTATCGGCACCAGACTTGAGTATGCATCCTCGATCTGGAGCACTCATCAAGCTTGTTTATTCAACGCGTTAGAAATAATTCAGAACCGAGCCTCACGGTGTATCATTTCTGAATATGACAGGAACACTAGTATTCCCAATATCAAATTATCCCTTCACCTTCCATCCTAGCAATACGCCGCAGGATCACTCGTTTGTCTCTTTTTCACAAAATATGCTATAATTATCCGCATATTCATGGTGCGGCCCCGCTTCCTGCTGATCGTACTTCCCGCCGTATTTTCAATTCCCGTACTTTGCAGTGACTCCACGGATCTACCAAATCCTTTAATCACTCTTTTCTACCATACACTATAGAATACTAAAACGAATCGCCTGAATTTATACTGAATTAGAGAAATCCCTCAAAATTCAAAGACACTCTTACAGCCTTTTTATTATCTAACTGCTATGCTGTGCTTTTACAGCATAGCTGTCTATGGCTAGGATCCGGGATTTTCTGGCGTCCGCGCGGAAAAACTCCCCTAAAAAGTGAGAGTGACAGCGCCAACAACAAAAGCAAACGCATATCACCGCTCGCGTCGGAGTTTGGTTTGACGGCCACCTGCTTCTAAAACGATGTGTCTCCGTGAATGTATGACGTAGAGCATGACGTAGTGTGCGCATGATAAGGCGACCACCGGGAAAGTGTTGGCGCCCCTCAGAGCAAACACGCGAACGCCCTCGTGCCACTGCTCATGCGTTCGTCGTCGTCGTCTTCTTCCACAGCTGGCTCCTTTGCGGCTCATCATTCCAGCGTAGAATTTTACTTCCCTTCTGTCGTCGTAATTGGGAGGCCGCGTTTACGGGGGTATGGGCCATTGCTTACGGGGGTACCTGACGGACAGATTTGATAACAGGATTAATACGCGTAATACGCGAATGTGTGTGCGTAGTTACCATCACGAGGACCACCGTTCAAGACAATAATTATGTTCTTACCTTTGTTGAAAATTATGCGTCACCTCTAGGTCGAAGCTAAAGCGCTTCGCTGGTAATCCACCTTCACAGAGTGGACTGCATTTTTGCTCATGGGTGGAATGCTCATGCATTTTTTTTTGTCTTTCCCTTAACGATATTTTTTCCGTGTATGGTTCGTGATATATTATGTCTTTTCATTCCGTCTTTTTTGTGAACTCTTCTCATTTATGTCACATCGTGCACTGTAATGTTTCATGCTATCCTCACCTCCATTATGCCATGCCCCATCGGGGTCTTTAGCGGACAATAAATTGTGTTGATGAATTGTGAAAACACAGTGATGGCCCGCATTGCCTTACTATATTTTTTTAGTTAAATACAGTATTCAGGATGTTTGCTGAGTGTTGATAAGGTAGTTTACAAACAGTTGATTCGAAATAACAGATGTTACTGCAGTCCATAGGCCGGTACTTGGTTTAGTAAAGGAAGGTTTGCTGCGTGCTATATAGCTGCCAATATTTCTCGGGCTATGTTATGATTAGAGAAATTTGCAGCAACAGCAGCTAGCCAATAATACAGAAAGCTCTCCCGCCACTGCGTTCCTCTAGTCAATTACCCACCTTGGTACACTGCGCCAGTGACTAGCCTATGGGAATCCACGAGGCGGCGACGCTTCGCAAGCAGGGTGTCCCGGCTAAAATTATTCGGTTTAATATATAGGAGTGTATTTACGCGAGACTAAAAGCCCTTCAACCGGGCAGCGTGTCACAGACCCCGTGAATGAGGCGCAGACGCCGGACCAAATTCCAAAGCCGATTTAACAGCTTCCGAAAATAATCCCACGAAAGCAAGGACAATTAAGAATGGGCCCTCTGGTGCGCCAGCGAACGCCGGTTGCTGTCCAAAGACCGAGTCAGAGCCCAGAGTTGTCGAAACACAAGATATATTCTTCACACAAGGCAGATACACACACACTTAGGCTACACACAACACAATACACATCAGATGGGTATTCAGAAAACACAGGAAAATAATTAACGACAAGCACTAAGAGTCCAACACGTAAAGTACAAGATGAATAGGAACACTAAGTGTGCAATCGTATTCACCAGTGTTGTGTTGGAGGCAGACGATCTCGGCGTAGCTCGAGGCAAATCTCGAAGAAGGAACTTCTTCCGGATATACAGACGCTCGATGAGCTTGCCGGGGAATCCTCTTCTTCCGCAGACGGTCAGCCTTCACGTTACATCTCTTTACCGGAGCGGTCTGGTCTGCCCCTTCGGATTCCCGCACGGCGGTTATATAGCTTCCACAGGCATTGTCCAACTTGCCTATCGGAGTCGTGATCTCGTAGCATGGCCAAAGCCTGGGAACCTTCGAGTGTTTTCTCGTACGTTCGATCGCCGCCGTCGGAGCGTCATCGAGGGGGTTCAATCTCTTTCGACTCGCCGGGTGACAAGGTGTCTCGGCGCGCGCGTGTGCTCTCTCCCTCTCTCCGGTTACCGTCGCTTCGTCGATGTTTTAGACGTCTAGACTCCGTTTGTCGCGTCGACAGTTTGAGGCATATGCGTTCTCCCCCTCGGTTGAAGTTGCCGTGGGGCCGTCGTGTTCTTTCGCTGCTTGCGTGACACGCGGCGCGCTTTATTAATAATAGCGCTCTTTTGTGACAGCGCGAGAGAGATTCGACATAAACTTGACCACGTGGCTACTCCGTTTGCTCTAGGAGCAGCTAGCACGTGTGATTTTTCTGGCTTCAACGCCGAGAAGGCTCCGCAGGGCTGCAAATCGAGTTCGACCGTGATAGGAACGAGTCGCATGTACCATAATTTGCAACATTCGCATGTACCGTCACGCCATGCTACAAGAAGCCACACGTGTGCTTTGCGGGCGAGCCGCTAGATGGAGCAGCATGTCCGAAGGCAGCACGACAGGGGCCTGGCTATAGTGCATGGTTCATAGCATTGCACCAGTGCAATAGGTGAGCCGTAATAGAGCGAGCAATTCTGGGATGCGCCGTCTGTTCGCTGTTTCCGGTTCGAGGAAGCGCAACCGCCGCCACCGCTTCGCCGTTGAAGCTCATTGAGGCGATTGCAGTCCGGCATTTTCACACTCGAAGATTACCCGATTACAGGCGCATAGAAAAAGCATGGTCGGCTGTTCAGCCGTTGGCTGCTCAAATTCAAGCGTTAAAGGTGAGCTTATGTAACTACTGCCTTGCAGCATCCCTTGCTGAGAGAGCTGTGCACAAGCATCAGAGGCATGGCTGCCACTCCTAAAACTGAACCACCAGAGAACAGAAAGAACATGAACCTAGAGTTCCACTTATCAGGCGGCGATGAGCTGTGTAAGGTCCTACACGGAATGATTCCCCAAGATATTTCTTTCTCTAACATTGACTCAAGCAACAATAACTATTTCAATACTCGCATGCACATATAGAGGTATTACTAAACACGGTTTTACGGCGCAAATTTAAACGGGATACAGCGAGATACATAATTAATACTCATAACCAACTAGCCCACCTTAGTTCCTTGAACACGAAGGTAATGCGCAGCCGCAATATGTCGGCGATACGGCCATTTCCCCATCTTGTTGACAAAAAAGCGAAAGCTTCTACCTACGTACAACTTCAAATGAACCTTTGTTTTGTCAAAGAAATGCCGTTGACAGCGCGCAGTTTTCAAACATTTTCAGCGCTTAATTTTCAAATTACGCTAGCTGCGCCGTTACTGACGATATCGGTTGCAGCGACGCTCACAGGGCAGTATTTACCAGGGTGCTATAGCCATCGCCTCAGCACCCGATTTTCTAAGTAATGCTTCTATACGCTTGATAAATTATCGGACAAAGATAGCTTTTTCATCTGTTTGACTGACGCGCAGACAGAACAGTCAGTGACGGTGCGTCCAAGCAGCGGGAAATGTCGTAGAACTAAACCTGGCAGAAACAAACAAGGCTGCCGAAACGAAAACCACAGTTCGATTATGAATAAAAGCGTATCCTTGCCTTTCTTGGCTCGTCATCGTCGCGCCCAGAGTGAACTGAAACCTAGAAATCAGCTGCATGAATTACGGCAAAGGTCGACAAAGCGGACGGAAAGCCTCGCACGACTGACAGTTCAAACCGCGTAGAAAAACACATGCGCCGGGCATGCCACCGCTTCCGCCGCGTCGTCCGTCGAACTGCAAGCTGCTAGCAGACGGCGCGCCCCACAATAGGTGACTCGTAACATAGCGAGAGATTCTGGGATGCGCCGTCTACTAGCTGTTTCCGGTTCGAGTCAGCGCAGCCGCCGCCACCGCTTCGCCGTTCAAGTCCATTGATGCGCTTGGACTACGCGTTCTTTTTTCTGGGGTTTTACTTCCCAAAACCAGTTCTGATTATAAGAAACGCCGTACTGAAGGGTTCCGCATTAATTTTGACCACCTGGAGTTCTTTACCATGCACTACAACGCAAGCACACAGGCGTTTTCGCATTTCGCCTCCATCGAAATGCGGCCGCCGCGGCCGGGATTCGATCCCGCGAGCTCGTGCTCAGCAGCGCAACACCTTAGCTGACGGAACCACTTGCGCTTCCAGTCCGGCTTTGTCCCACTCGAAGGTTACCCGGTTGCAGGTGCCTAGCAAAATCATCGTCGGCTGTTCAGCCGTTGGCTGCTCAAATGCAAGAGTTAAAGGTGAACGCATGTAACTACTGTCTTGCAGCAACCCTTGTTGAGTCAGCTGTGCGCAAGCATCAGAGCAATGTCTGCCACTTCCAAAACTGTAACAAGGCAGAGACCTTGGAGGTAAAAAATACTAGGAGGGAGCGTCACGTGATTCCGCTATCCTCGGCAAGCCAACCTCCTCTGAAGCCGTCCCTCCCTCTCTCAGGGGCCCCGTGCGCGGCGCCTTTTGGGTAGGAATAGGCCCACAAGGTTGCCGGAGCATTCGTGATTGTTTTTTTTATGTGGTAACGTTTTGTGGCGCCTGCCGTCACAGGCTTGCAGGCCCATATGCGGGTGGCGGTTTTCTACTACTGCGCGCGTCGTTCTACGCTTCAAATGCAATGCCTTGAAACGTGGAGCAAGACTGGGGCACCTGACTCATGAGGACAGAAAATTTTCAAGGCGTCACTTGCGCTTACCACCGCGGTTAGTGGAGTTGCCTGCGCTCGCGGCTCGAAACCCATCCAGACGCCCGAGTGTGGTCTATTTTTCCCACGTACTCAAGTTTCGCCAAATCAGCCGTTGTGCACCTTAAGCTGTGGTGCGCATTATCTTGGTAATTTTTCGTCCCGCTCTCTTGCACCTAGAAAGAAACGAGATGTTTTGAGGGACACTTTTTTGTCGGATTTTCGCTTAATAAAAGGCTGGTGTGCGTGTTTTATTTTGAGAGAAATAATTTTTGTCACGCTGTCTGGCACCTACGAAGAAACGACATGTTTTGAGGGACACTTTTTTGTCGCATTTTCGCTTAATAAAACCCTCTGGTGTGCGTGTTTAATTTTGAGAGAAATAAATAGCATTAGCCTGCATTCTAAATGCCGAAGTGGTCGCCGTTTATTCAGATTTACTTCACTATTTTGCAAGAGTGTGTGGTGCGACGACGCTGTTGAGACGCGCCTCGGTGATCCATTTTCGTTATATAATATACCAAATGGACGGAATTTGTGCATTATCTAGAGTTTATTCAGCTGTTTTCGAATGCGAGTATAGCTCCACAGCATAATTATGTCCGAGAATCAAACACTGCCATGGGGACTCTTCTTCCTCTGCTAGTGTGAAACGGCATGAAAACTGAATACATAGCGCCAAGGGAAAAATGGCAGCATTCATTTGCACTTGTTATTCATCGTGTTGCTGGTGTACTTGTACTATGGAAAGCACATTTTTATGACAACTGTAATTGTTTCATTCTTTATTCAATGTTTATTGCACCTATAGAAGCCAGAAGATTTCACACAAATACAGAAGGAAGACACATTTATGATTTAAATGAAAT